>NC_068365.1:7436292-7498792 GCF_020536995.1 Dreissena polymorpha | reverse complement strand
AAACAAACGGTAACTTATCTCCAGTTTATGATTTTAACATGATTTATCATCTGAATCGACACTTTTGGACACAAAATAATACAAGAGAGAACTTGTTGGAGACCGGATATATTGTCAATGTAGTTATTTGAGATATCAAAGTTACTAAAATAAAGAACAATGGCAAATATTATATTCAGATGTTTAGGTCATTCAGTGCAGTAATTTATTAATTCGTAAATGTCAAATGAGCCTATTGATTTATTTTACAATCGTGTCCATTTGAAATATAGTCTATATTACATTTTCCTAGTATCTCAGAAATGAATCTTACACAAAAGTAGGTTTTTTTCAGTGAATTGTCAGGGAAAAGAAGTGGAAACAACATAATAATGTTAATCATGGTATATACATATCTATACTGTCGTTCATGATTTTCAGAATTGTATTCATTTAAAACATCACTTTGTTTTTGCAATCGCATAGACAGTTATGTTATGACCAAACAAACTCGTTATACGACCCAATGTCTTGCGACAAAGAATCATTTTTTTCCGACAATTGTTTGGCTTGAAACAAATCCAGCAATTCCTAAAATACATATGCATTCCATTGCGGCTGTTGGGATATATTTACGTAAAGTTCAAGGATACCAAATGTTTATACCACGCTGTTTACTACTGCTTACACATATCGTTAATTTGATTGCATTTAATGACGGATGTGTGTGCTTTGAGATAACAGGGAGCGGGTCATTAACTCGCAGATATCAGAAAATCAAACAAGCAAACATCGGAACGTCAAACTGCATCGTTTTAAATGACTTTTTAAGTGATAATATTTATCATTGTCTCCCAATTAAGTTTCTAACGTTTTGTGATGGGGTTTACGAGCTGAGTACAATCATGCTTTTCTGAATTCAAATGACGTCTGAGACAGTGATCATCGCACAAACTAATACAGACACAGGGCTTATTTCCGTAACAATATGGTCAGTATTGATAGCTCACTTACTTCAGCAAAGCGGTATATTGATACTTGTCTGTAAAATATTTCTTTACCTGACATATTGGTATAATGGTTTGTTGTAATTGTTTCACAAAGTTATATCGATATGGGTAGAAAGTATGCACATATTAAATGTCCTCACACTCATGAGCATGGTAATCTACACTTAAACATCGGTCAACAGGATGATGTACAATTCTAACAGTAATTGTACTGTTTGGGTAATCGGCCACTTGCCTTAAATAAAGGACCAACTAATTGTTTATAATAAGATTTCAATACTGCTCAAGCAGCTGGAGTTTCACTTCTTTATGTTCAAGGAATACATGTTTGTGATAAACACGATTGTAGAGGCATTCTGAGTAAGTTATAAGGGTGGAAATGTATTCAGGTGTTGGTAAATATTATCCGTAGGAAGGCAAATTTTGATTTTACATCGCTCAAACAAATTATTATGTAATAGTCAGGAATTCAAGAGCGAGTGGAAATTGTATAACAATATTGTAAGCTGCGACAATATAATGTATCGGATAAAAATGTATTCCTTGTATGCGAAATTATCAGGTAAAATGCTTGTGTAAGTTACTAAAAAAAGGATGGACTGAATTTTCTAATTATCTTTTGTAAAATCCCTAAGTTGCTTAACATTTTATATCACTCAGAGAACTTTATTTAATTAGTACACTCACTAATATTCTCCGTTTGTTTTAATTATTGGTAAAGAATCATTAAATGCGTGTCGTCAAAATTTGAGGTTTCGTGCAGAGTCGCAGTGGTCAAAGTAGTAGCATATTTGGTTTCCTAAAAATGTTTATTTTGTTTTGATTTACATAAGTTAGCTTCTTCTTATTATAATATACTTGTATTTAGTGGCAGAGGAACCGTACTGTACTTTAAGTCGCCTTATTACGCCATACGATGTTGATTAATATTCAAAAGCACTGGACAATATTGCAACATAAACTATCTTGTTTATGGTCTCAAATTGGTCACTTATTATTAGTTTTGCCAAACGTATCTCTATTTGTTCATGTCCAATGATCAATTTGACACTTTTGAGAATAAGGTAATCATTAAAACGCATGGCATTTCTCCCGCAAGTCATCCGTTATAATGCAATTGTTTGCTCTGTACTGATTTTCAAAACGCGATCGTTGTTTTGTAGAATATATTCAAAATATAAAAAATTGATATTTCCACCAAGTCGTACTAACAAAATGCACATTATGGTAAATATGTTCGTGTAATGCTATCACTTGTCCTTTTGACCTTTTTTAGTAAACATGTTTAACTGTTTTACTGTTGTCTTACAAATGTAACCTTTTATTTGAATAAATGCTTAAAGCATCTGCCACGTTATTATGACATAATGGTATAAGCATCATAATAAACATAGTTAGTTTTCACTCTACAATATAATCAATGGTCCGAAGCATGAACTTTCTATTTCATTTTTATTAAATATTCGTAATCTCCAAGTGTGTTAGCTGTTAGATCGGACGTTTCCCCGGACTTAAATACAATGGTTATTTCTTATATATTTTACGCAATTTAGGAGTAATGAACCTCAACATACAAAAGATGATCATTACAAATGAAAATGTCTCCTTTCTCCTCGTTAATCAAACTATTGCATTTACAAATGGGATAAGACAATACAATAAGTCAATAAAAAAAATAAAAAATCATTATACCTCCAAGGATTTTTATTTAAAATAGTAAAATTTAGCCAATGTATACATCAAGTGATTGTTTATGAACACTTATGTCTAATGGAATAACGTGAGGTCCACACATTTTTTGTCAAAAATCATGTAAACCTTTTATTGTGAAATCTTTTTCTTAAAACGACCATAAGACACACGTATATCATATTGATCTTTGAAATATAGCACAAAATTTGAATATTTAATGCAATATAAGTTGCATAGAAAGGAATAGACTTGGAAGTCCAGAGGTTCGCAAACTCTAAACGAACTGAACAAATATTTTCAAACAACGTAAAACACATACATAGGGCCAAGTATAGTTTCTTAATGTGTCCACTTCTTTGAACTTAAGTGATATATTATTTTGTGTTAGCGTTTTATAGCAACGTAATAAGCGACAACCGGTTGGTTTTCATGAGGGCAGGAATTTTAACGTCGTTACCAATAGACCCATTCAAAAATGGGCCTGACATTGGAAAGACCAACTTACCAGTGGGTACAAAAAAAGCTGACGCATTTTCAATAACAACCCGTATCGACCGTTATGATGAAATCAGGTGTCATAATTTTAAAAGATTTCCACAACATTCACGTAACTACGGTGGCATAGAGGTGACATGCACTTTTCTTTTTTAAATTGCTCTCCTCTTTTTTCTATCTCGTGGCCACGAGTTAGCTATGTCGTGGCCACGAGATAGAAAAAAAGGAGTGCAAAACTAACTTAGAGCGGCGTACAATAAAAAAAAGAGCGGTGCAGTAAATACAGGCAGAGTGCATTAAACAAAAGCGTAGAGAATTTTCGCTATCTCGAAATCCCGAGTTAGTCAGACAATCAAATTTTGCGAAACATGTATAAATATTCTCTACGCATATATATAGCTGGTCAAAGCAGACAAGGCTCTGATATAACATAACATACTTCTATTAGTACTACTATTACTGCTACTACTACTGCTGATGTTGTTGTTGTTGCTGCTGTTATTACTACTACTACTACTACTACTACTACTACTACTACTACTACTACTACTACTACTACTACTACTACTACTATTACTACTACTACTATTACTACTACTACTACTACTACTACTACTACTACTACTACCACTACTACTGCTGCTACAACTACTACTACTGTTACTACTACTACTTCTACTACTACTACTACTACTTCTACTACCACTACTACTACTACTACTACTACTACTACTACTACTACTACTTCTACTACTACTACTACTACTACTACTACTACTACTACTACTACTACTACTACTACTACTACTACTACTACTACTACTACTACTACTACTACTACTACTACTACTATTAAAACTACTTGAACTACTACTACTACTATTAAAACTATATGAACTACTACTACTACTACTACTATTACTAATATCGATACTGCTGTTACTGCTCCTCCTCTTTCTCCTCCTCCTACTATTACTACTGCTATGGCTGCTGTTGCTAGTAGTTGTAGTAGTAGTAGTAGTTGAAGTAGTAGTAGTAGTAGTTGTAGTAGCAGTAGTAGTAGTAGTAGTAGTAGTAGTAGTAGTAGTAGTAGTAGTAGTAGTAGTAGTAGTAGTAGTAGTAGTAGTATTTGTAGTAGTATTTGTAGTCGTAGTCGTCGTCATCCGTCGGTCGTCGTCCGGTCGTCAGTCGGTCGTCTGTCGGTCGTCTTTCGTCCGTCTTCCGGTCGTCCATCCAGCGTCGTCCGTCGGTCGTCCCTCGTCCAAAAATCGGTCGGTCGGTCGTCGTCCATCGGTTGGTCGTCCGTTAGTCGTCGGTTGTCGTAGTCGTCGTCGAAGTGGTAGTCTTAGTAGTTGTAGTAGTAGTAGTAAAAGTAGAAGCAGTAGTAGAAGTAGTAGTATTAGTAGTAAAAGTAGTAGTAGTACTAGTAGTAGAAGTAGTAGTAGTAGTAGTAGCAGTAGTAGTAGTAGTAGTAGTAGTAGAAGTAGTAGTAGTTGTAGTAGTAATAGTAGTAGTAGTAGTAATAGCAGCAAAAACAACAGCAGCAGTAGTAGTAGCAGTAATAGTAGTACTAATAGAGGTATTTTATGTTATATCAGAGCCTTGCCTGCTTTGACCAGCTATATATATATGCGTACAGAATATTTACACATGTTACGCAAAATTTGATTGGCTGAGTAACTCGGGATCTCGAGATAGCGAAAATTCTCTCCTCTTTTGTTTAGTGCACTCTGTCTTTATTAACTGCACCGCTCTTTTTTTAATTGTAAGCCGCTTTTATTTAGTTTTGCACTCCTTTTTTTCTATCTCGTGGCCACGACATAGCTAACGCGTGGCCACGAGATAGAAAAAAAGAGGAGTGCTTTTTCCATTTCGTAATCTCAAGATCCCGACTGAGCTAACTCGTGGCCGTGAGATAGAAAAAAGAAGAGTGCTTTTTTCCATTTCGTGATCTCGAGATCCCGACTTAGCTTACTCGTGGCCGTGAGATAGAAAAAAGAAGAGTGCTTTTTTCCATTTCGTATCTCGAGATCCCGACTTAGCTAACTCGTGGCCACGAAATAGAAAAAAGAGGAGTGAAATTTAAAAAAAGAGGAGTGACTCCGTACGTAACTATCATGCGTAAAGCTCTTCTGCTCGTAATGGGAAGAAATAATCTTAGGGGAAAATGTTTTTATTAGCGTCATATTTTGAAAACAGAACAGTCTAAACGTGATGATTTAAAGTGTCCTGTATAACAAACATGAACATGGTTTTACTTTACTGTTTGAAATGCATTCGTCATATTTATGTTTAGGTTAATCTGTTTATGTCAACATACACTAAAACATTAACATGCATTTTTTTCAATTTTATCTGAACCGATGCCAAGGTTTTCAAATTCTTTTAAAACCTTTTCACTCAATGTTTTTTACACAAAAATCATTTCACACACAAAAGCTTATGTACCAAATGTAATCAAATATTTCAAACGCTCCACTGCAAACAATGGGCCAAGAAGTCTAAGAACGTATTTGAATAGTGTTAAAACAGAACACATTACATTAAGTCACAAATAGACCTGATTTAAAAATAGTTGTACGATATATTTATGGCAAGGAAATCATATGATTACAAAACTGTACCTGGCCTGGGTATTTTATTCGCGGTCTCTAGATGCCTTAGCAGTCACTCTACAAAAACACCACGAACTCACTCGGCTTTTTAATGTTTAACGTTGTAAAAACGGTACGTCGGTAAAGCAAGTTTTTTTTTCAAAATCTTTCGAATTTTAGAATGTCGATTACTGGTTACAAGTAAAAAAACATATGTTTAGTAATATTCTTCATATATGTAGTAAGAAGTGTTATTTGGCTTGATGGAATAAAACGTTTTCGAATCTATAACCTTTGTTTTGACATTTTTTTTAACTGTTCACCAGTACTGTTAAATTATGTGTCCAAGTTTAGTTTTTTATCACAAAACTAGTGCGATTAGTTCCGTATTTTTGTTGCAGATATATACATATTTTTTAAACGTTCAGAGAGTACTGTTTAGGCCGAAATTCGCATTTTCATATCAGAAAACAATCTTGAATCTTCCTAGTTTTTGTCGCAATTACCAATGGATTGTACCGTCTAGTGTTAATGTACGAGATATGTGAAAACTGTTTGGGACTATATCATTACATAAACGGAAACCGTATACTTATAGCATAATTGTGAAAGGCAGGTATACTTATCTATATGCGGGAAACATTAAGAAGTTTATTATGTTGACCGCGGCTTTTATATGATCACAACTGTGAATATGCTTTAAATGCATCATAACCGTTATACCTTTGACCATTGATCTCTTTATGAACTATTTAATACTATCTTTAAAGAAAGATCTTCGTAAGTTATATATAATTTGACGTTCATATGTCTACATTTAACAATCACAGTACTGATAGTACTGGTGTGACGATGCTTTTGAGGAGGATGGATATAAAAGCATCAATTTAAGTTTATCTACATCACCACAATTGTGTATGTTGGTACGAAAAAAAATGGGTACAAACATTTTAGATATGATTAAAATATGCGAAAAAAAATTTGGGTACAAAAACAATTTGGGTATGAGAAAAAATTTGGGTACGAAAAGAGAATAGGGTACGAACACAATTTGGACGAATACTTTTGGGTACAGAAAAAAATTGGGGGTACGGGAAAGTAGTACCTGTGGGGAACTTATCCCACAGTCGCACATTTTCGGCCCGTCAAACGTCAAACATCGGATATATACCTCAAAGGCAATTGTATGCATACACATTTCGGAAGCGGTAATGCGGTTCTACCTATGCGAGTCAAAATGTAAGCGAAATATGTAAACAAAGCGGTAGCATCGGAACACATACTCAAAAAACAAGTGCATCAACATGCTTTTTGAGTAAGTGTTCCGATAATATAGAGGCCATTGTACAGAAAATTGACATAAATGTGAATATATTATTAATAAAAAAAGAGCCGACAACGAACGATTTAGCGTTAAATTTCCCGGGTACATTTTAGTATGTTTACCGTAACCGGGGTACATGTAAGTAAACATAACAGTACCCGAGCCGACAATTAACAATCAAGCGATAATGGAAATTGCAACATCTCTCACGCCCCCTAGCATAGCTTTAAGCTGTATTCAATTCTCAACAGAAAAGTGCTGGAGTCATTGATCCGGGGGACAAGAAAAACAAACATTAATGTTCGAAATAAATCATTTGATTAATGACAATTCTATTATTTGAGTCAGGTCACAGGAAAAGCGCAGTCAAATCAGTATCCAATTAAAGTATTTGTTATTGTCAAAAAACAGCTTTAAAGCAAACAGATTTAAAGCGACCGCAGGCTGATCTGGATCCAAACTGGCCACAATCGCCTTAATATCTCTTTTTCTGTGACACAGTTCAGTTAAATTTAAAATGAAATAAAGTACTAAAATAGAAAGAAGAAAGAGTACAAACCAATAAAGAGTTTGTAATCAATGTTGAATTTCAGGACAGCTTTTCGATCTGCAAATCCCCTATGATATGTTGATATCGGGTATCAAAGTCATTAAATAAGTCGCAAAATGCTCGAATACAATTTACAAAGCAAAATGTGACTTAAATTGACAACTCAAAATACCAGTATGCCAGTTTTGCCGTGCCAAGCTGTCGAGATCCAGAAAGTCCTTCATTCACATCGAATATATCCTTCGAATTCCATCCATTGTTGTCTTAAGCGGAGATTTAGTGAATTAATAACTCAAATATCCTAAATAACAGTTTCTAAATAGTCAAACAAGCCGATTATTGCTGTAAAAAAGTTTTGACCAGAGTGTCATGATTCTCTTATGGGCGCGGCCATTGTTGTATGTTGAAGCACAAACGACAACTCTGCTAGGAGAATGTTATCAATGATAATCAGCGAGGTATGCCGGTTAGAAAAAATAGCATATCAATCGGACTGGCGCGGCCATTGTTGTCTGTTGAAGCACGAACGACAACTCTGCTAGGAAAATGTTATAAATGATTATCAGCGAGGTAATCCGGTTAGAAAAATAGCATATCAATCGGACTGGCTCGGTCTTTTACATAGGTCGCCATTGTGAAGAATGTTTTCATGGTATGATAACTTAGACGAGCTGCTGAAGCAGCATCGTCAAAAAATCGAAGAATCGTGTGTGTGTGTTCCAGAGTTTAGTTACAGGTCCTACTAGCCCCTTCACAAGGTAATTGCAACCCTACTTGGGTCGAAAATCGAAGAATCATTTCGTTTTAATCACTTTATTCGTCAAAAGTAAATATCGAAAGTGATTGGTAAGTTTATATTCTGCAAATCATCATCTTGGCATAACAGCCGTTTTGCAAATATGATTATAAAATATCCGCATGCATTATGATGTTTTGTCGGACCGTAAATTTCAGAATATGTAAACCCCAGCAAACCGGAAAAACGTTTTAGAATTTAAAGACCTTTTTCGTTTTAGATATGCATATTTTAAATAAAGTTTGCGATACAATACTTCTGTATGGTCTTTAATTGATGATTTGAATGCATATTTACGTTTCTTTCATGTATTCTTTTTGATGTTGGCCTTTCCCGCGGGATTCTTTCATTTTCTCATGGAATATATGTTGTTTTCCGTATCATACGGTTTACACTGAATCAATATATTTTAAGATCTGATTGGCTGATTGGACATTGAATTTTACCCGTCAAAAACCGTCTGAAACGATTCGCATCATACGGTTTTGAATCATACGGCTTAACGTACGAACCGGTCCAAAAGTCTTGTAAGCGTATCAAGCGTATAGGTCCAAAATTCGTATTCGTATCAGACGGTTTAATTAGAACCGTATCAGACGGTTTATAAACCGTATGATACGCTTTAAACCGTATGATACTCTTTTAAGACTTTTGGAACTGTTCGTACGTTAAATCGTATGATTCGAAACCGTACGGATAGGTCCAAAAGTCGTATTCGTATCATACCATCGTATCAGACGGTTTAGCTAGAACCGTATCAGACGGTTTTGGGGTCATAAACCGTCTGATACGATCGTATCAGACGGTTTTGACTTTTGGATCGATTGTACGCTTAACTGTTTGATGCAAAAACCGTATGATACGATTCGTATAAGACGGTTTACGATTCGTATTATACGGTTTAGCGTAAACCGTATCATACGGTTTTCACTGAATAAATCCATTTTTAAATTAAATAATACATTTAAAATATATCCGTCATAAACCGTCTGAAACGATTCGTATCATGCGGTTTCGAATCATACGGCTTAACGTACGAACCGGTTTTTATTAAATGTTTAATGTTTTGTAGTCAAATTATGCTTCTCAAACATGGATTTTTTAATTTGGACAACACATTATCATTTTCTCTTATCTGAGGGATCCGGATCCGAAAAACTGGAAGAAACCAATTTTGTATTCGGATTCGGATCCGAACAAATTTTTTGGATTCGTTGCAGCCCTATTGCCTATACACAGTAGGATAAACACAAAAAATCAATTAAAAGCAATGATACAATATGGGTGTTACCGTCTTGGAACGGTCGACGCAAACAATTGGGAATTGAGCATAAGCTGAGAATAAATCAGAAAACACACAAATATTCAGAAACAACGGCATTACGAGGTAATACATGGCAATGATAATTTGATGTTATTTCAATTCAAGTATACAATAGTTAAACACCACAACAGAAGACGTTATGAGTCACGATACGTTTGCATATCATATTTTTGAATTCATTATTTACGTTTGAATAAGATTTCTTTATTTATCGATCAATAGAAAGGAATGAACTCTTACATGAAACATGTTAAAAATATAAACTACACGTAAATACAAATATATAGCAATAGTTTGTTTTACTGTTGTAATAAATATTAACTTGAATACCATATCTTTTTAATATAAATTGTTATAACTGTCACCTTTGCATTTATGAAAACGCTTGACACCGATTTGAACCTTAATATAATATTAATATTTCCTTTGAATTTTTTATTGATGACGAGATTTGGTTGTAAATATTTTGTTTGCCATGCATCAGAGAGCAACCCTCCTTTGTTCCAGTTACATGTTAATAGTTAATTCATTGAAAAGTGTTTTATGTTGTATGTGGATATTTGCAGTTTTTACTTATCAATGTATAGGTCAAGGGCAACGGTCGGATGCTAAATGTGTTTCTTTTCATTGACCATAACAAGGCAGTGACTCCAGATTGCCTGTATGTTCGCCGTGGTTTTAGTGGTGCTAATTTTGTCAATATGCCATTTCTGCATGCTGGTTTTTATAAATGAACCATCGTGTAATTTTCGTGTACAATAAATATGAGTTATTACTGCTCTTAGTTAAACTGAGTATACATCGCTTATTTTGTTATTGTTGCTTGTTTAATCAAACCATTTCTCATTCCTTATAAAAAGATAATAAATATCCATTATATAATCAAATGTAAGACAATTTATACAATAACAACTGTATTGAACCACCACACTAAATAAAACCTTTTAAGTTAAAAGTCGTCCTAATGTTAAATGCAGTAGATGAAAATAAGTTTTCAAGAATGTCTACACATATTTTATCATTTATGAAAAAGTCAGCGAATTAAATAACTACTGGTAATGTAGTATATTTTATATTTGGAATCGTTGATATGATCATTAGATAACATATTAAAGAGGACCATGTGCGCTTCGACGGATTCGAACCCGGAATATCATCAGCAAGCATACTTTTTCTTTTAAATGTATACACATGTCGTTTATACCCGTATCTGCTGAATTGTTGATCAGAAGGTTACAAACGCTTTGAAGTTATGATTATGGAACGTTATTAATGTAGCATTTCTTTTTTTTCATATATATGTTAACTAATATCCAAATATTTGTCATATAAGGTTTTCCTGTTGTATGTTTACTGATACAAAACACGTACAAACACAATATTATTCAATGATGCTGAGCTCTTAAATATCGTAAATATTGTGGAATTAGATGGCAGTTGTGGCCTTCGAACGGGTGTAGGGTTCAACAGAAGTTTAAAGGGAGATTATACGATTTTGTCAAATAATTATGAATTTACAATAAATGTGTAAAACACTTATTATACATATATTTCAATATAAATAAAAATAAAAGTTAAGATGAACATGTGTCGAAAAATGCGGAATAAGCAAGATATTTAATTCTGAAATCGAAAATGTCTGTACAGTCGAATTCGCCAGGATTAATATCATGCATGTACGATGTGAATCTAAATTTAGTTTGACGGATCATTTTTATTTCCTGCAACGATATCTATTCGTACGATACACGCACACTAACGCCGATAAAAAGACGAATGCTTCTGTTATTGTAGGAAAATATGTACGACATATCTTCGTCACAATCGGCTCGGGGCACTAATTTGTCTTTGCTGCATTTTATGAAATTAGCCTTCATTGTATACTTTTGCTTATATATTTAGTGTTATTGTAACATATTTTTATCAATATA
Source organism: Dreissena polymorpha (assembly GCF_020536995.1). NCBI lineage: Eukaryota > Metazoa > Mollusca > Bivalvia > Myida > Dreissenidae > Dreissena > Dreissena polymorpha. Next base: position 7,487,097 of record NC_068365.1, on the reverse strand, counting down.
TTACAATTTAAAACATATGCAAATCGTATAATCTCCATTTAAACCGGTTTAAAGCCCATCGCTGACCATTTCATTACAATAGCTCTGTTCATATCATGTAATGATTAATGTCACGTTTAATCTAATGTAATCGAATTAATAATGATTTTCGCAAACCGTTCCAATTCGGTAACCCTAAGATCTTTGATACGTTCAGTTTCATTTTACATATATTGTGGTTATAGAGGCAAGCGGTTGGTTATAACACCTTCTCTGCAAATAATGTTTCAGAATTATTCCTAGTGTGATTGAACTGATACCAAACAACAGCCACTCTATCTATTTATAACATATAATTTAAATGACCTAGGTGCATAACAAACAGATATTACATCAAACAAAATATTATACTCAAACATATGTGATGCGCCAACGTAAGTTGCAATACCAGTTGATGCAACGACTGTACCGTAATGAATTATTATGGAACGTCACAACTACATCATACCGAAAGTAAAGGCATTACACATGGAAGAAGGACACACGGCAAAGAGTTGAGTTCATAGAAGTCAATCAATAAAAGATACGTTATGCTTTGCGCATCGTGACCTTTAGTGTCTAAGACAATGGCCACATAAATCCTTGCGCCTTCTATGAAAGTCTTAGTTACCTCATGTATATGCCAATTCCAGCGACCGAGCGGCTGGTCATCGGTCTCGTATATAATATGATTTGAACATGGAAAGTGGGATTATCAAGCGAATTGTAAAGCGTCTCTCTCTTTCTCATTAAGTGACAAACTGAAGATTGTTCTTCTGAGTGTGATATGAGGAATACCAATGTCGAAGCGATATCATTTATCAGAGAGGCGATATAATATAAATCAAATTGTTTTAATTCAACATCACGTGTTACTATGGTTGAGCAGATAAGAACATTGATGTTGGTATGAAGTCGTCATATAAATCGTATTGTTGATATATTTAAAAGGAGTGTTTAAAATGTTTAGTATAACTATTAAAGCCTTAATGGGTTGCAAACTGTTTATTTAAAGGAATCATTTTCAATATAATATACAGTTCAATTTGAGCCTATTTGTTTGTGCATTGAACGTTTAAACGGTATTGTAGTGTTTTGTGTTTCTCGCTGATGTGCCAAATTGTGTACACGATTCGCTCAATTATGAGGCTAGGATTTAAACTGGCCACAGTCGAGAGTCTTCAAATCTATTATTACGTCTTGTTTGAGATTCACAGAATTTCCTCAACAAAACAAATACAAACGTTTTTCAAATATTAACACTTTCTTAATAAATGTCGTTTGACTAGTTATTTAAATGTCACATCGGTTAATGAACGACTTATTTTTCAGCTTGGTCTACTAAAACATGAAATCCAATTTACATAAATTACGTTTACAGCGTCTTAAAGGTAGCGCACCTCTAATGGACACATATCCTCATATAATCTAATTAATTATTTTCTTAATCAGCATCATTTCACTGAACTACATGTTAATTTGTAGGTAGGCTTTCCATGCTTTAAAAAAAAAAATACCGTTTTTTTCAAAACCACCCTACGCTCAGCTTTTGTACAGTTTATTTTCACCCCTGGGGTATATTAAAGTTCCATAATTCATTCAAATTTCCAAATATGGGCATGCTGTTGGTGTGTATAGATGCAGTTAAGGTGTTTAAAATTTAAACAAGATGAAATAAGTATTCTTTTACAGACATTTATTTTTTACAAATTTTTATCTATGGAAGAGCGCCATGGAATGTAAGTGATTTCAGCCAAGTAAAAATTGGGTCGGTTAAAAACAAAGTGTCATAAAATTTGAAATAATATAATTTAATTTATATTTTAAACATAGTTTGTATAGAAACACTATATACAGCAAAAATACCAAGAGATAAACAGATTTACCGTTTACTTTTTGAAATAAAAACAAAAAAGCAACATGCATCATTCGTATTTTCAGAAGTAATTCACCCAATTTAGCCATAACGTTGTTTTAATTTTAAAAATTGAAGGATGTGCATAAACATTTCAACATATTAAACAAAAAAACCCATAGCATATATGCTATATTAAATCATATTACGTTAGAAAAGAAATAAAACGTGTCGCAAAAAGTATGCGATGTCGGCAGGATTCGAACCTGCGCGGGAAGATCCCAAAAGATTTGAAGTTCATCGCCTTAACCACTAGGCCACGACAACTTCAAATTGGTGAAAGCTTAAAATAGATATTCATAAGTAAACAGTAAAGGCTCGCCAATCTTTGAAGAAATCGCGAAATCGTATTTTTATCAAATGATATTTGTATCAAAGTCAATATTTATTGTGAAAATAATGTATTCTAAAGGAATTACGTAAACATATAACAAAATTCGAACTATGAAAAAAATAAAATGCATCTCTCGGAAATAACCGATCATTGAAGATCGGCAATGATCGTAAAATAAATCGCGGGAAATCATTAGAGGTGCGCTACCTTAAAAATAAAATAAGAAAATCTTGATCAGCGTGTTAGAATAAAAGTAAAAACTTCAGCAAATGATTTTCACATTGGAAGTTTGGAACAGCTATCAACTCACTGTTTTGGCACCTTGAACACTTGGTATGATAGCATTTGATTAAATAACACATACGCTTATGTAAATCAGCCAATGGAATATATACACATAAAAAATCATTGTTCAAACGATCATTTAGTCGTGTAGAAACAATCTCGACTGTTACACTCAACACAATACGACCACACACCAAATGAACTTTAAGCAGTACATGCTGTTCGCATGTGAAGTGTTTATTAAGTCAATTACTGAACTCTAGCAATGACGATTACCTTGACGACTTTCTTATGCCAGATTTGTCAATTATAAAAGGGGAATAGGACGAGTATTGACGAATGAAAGTCTGAATAATGCAATTAAACATTATCAAGAATATAGCATAGTTTAACATTTAATTACACTAACGAAGTATTGCAATGGAAACCAGAAATATACAAATATATTGCACAATTATATCTGAAAATAAAAATCATTAACATTGAAAAAACAATCTATCAAACAACAGGCCACATGCCACTTATCTGGGAAATGTGGCTTACATATGTTGCATTTGGCCATTTTGATATAACATTGTCTTACTAAATAGACAACACTGTTATGTATAATCACTTGGAGACAGTGCACTAGTAGTGGCAACGGTGTCTTCCGAAAGCGATGGTACAGACAAAAACGATCAACATCTTAAAGCAATGATTGAATAGCAAAACTTTTCTCAAAAGCTATCGGGGAATACATGACGTACTTAACCGATTAAAATAATTAGCATACAAAGAATGAAAAACTGTTTAGCTTAACATTTGAAACAAATCCGTTATAAGGATAAATCACTTAAACTTTATTTAGTTTGCGCTAAGGAATAAAAATATTTCACATAATTATTAGTAAAACACAAATGGTCTATATCATTTAATTTGGATGTTTCACTCTCACGCCGGGTATGCGAATACTTCGTTGACGGATGGCACTTCACTAACAGAGAACAACAAACGCCACGCGCGAGATGTAAGTTCCTATGTTATATTTAAAGTTATATACTAAAGATTAGTTTTTAAGACAAGACACATGGTCGAGTTGATAAATGGTGTATCCTTTTGTATTGGGAATACATAATTTCACGGAAGAATGATACAGTTTTGCCCCAAAAATAGAAAATTCGATCGGAAAACAGCATAAACTGGATGAACAGTAAACATTGAATTTTCTCAAATACATTAGTAAACTAAAATGCAGCATGTTGTAACATTACTGGATATATTGATCTTGCATTTCGAATAGTAAGCACGTTCTTGATTTATTTCCAAGTATGTTTATTTTGTTAAAATATGTACTGGTCATTCAATTCATGCTGATTATCGATGGAATTTAATCGTTATTGTTTAATAATTCACCGTTATTCCACGAATTTCTTTCTTCGCAATACGAAGTGCTATACCATTAATCACACAAACAATGTTCTGTGTCTAAAAACCAAAAAAAAGAACATTAATACAAAAGAGCTGAAGAACTCACCTCTTGCGCGTGTCTTTTGTTGTTCTCTGTTAGTGAAGTGCCATCCGACAACGAAGTATTCGCATACCCGGCGTGACTCTGTATACGTATGTTCTATAATGTTATTAATTAGTTGAATTCATATTATCTTTGTTATCGAGCTGAAGACAGCCGTATTGTCTGAAGCTCAATAACAAAGCCAATATGAATTCAATTAATTAATGACAATTTCATTAATTAACTTTTTAATACAACTCAGAAAGACAATAAGGATTGAAATCTTACTTATTGCCATTAGAAATTGCATTTGTAATGTATAAATCCTCCATGATTTCGAATTAGTTTTGCTTACGACGCTTGATTATGGTTGATTGTAGCGTTGTTATTTAATGTACGCTCAAATATTGAACCTTACTGTTGTGGTTACACTGCACTATTCTTATTGTCAAAACCTTGAGCTGAACATATGAGGGGCTGAGTACGTTAAGCATTTTTTTAAAGGTTTAAACTTTTGCACCCGAACTAAGCATACAACTTCAAAATGGCATCCACATTTGTCAAAATTTTAGATTCTCATATAAGGCCGAGTTTCTTATTGGCTAAATCTAGTATTGGCCGACCTTTTTCCGTATTGGCCGTGTTTTTTCCCTATCGGCCGCCTTTTTCTCGTATAAGGCGAGTTTCGAGCTTTATTGGTGAGGCTCAACCTGTATTGATCGAACAAATTGAACACATTCTCGTCGTATATTATAGAGTTAATTAATAATATTCGAAATAGCACGCGCACACCGCTGCTACCGCGTACAACCCATTTTTATTATAACTAGCCTCGGCATAATTGTCCGTGTCTTTGTTCCATAGACACCGGCTAACTACTCTGAATCCCTGGTTACTGTCCTGACCATCGGTCACGGTCATTATATACTTGTAGCGCTGAAATCCCATGTCCTTCGTGCGCGACTTGATGCGATCTATTGTCTATTCGGGAGTCAGAGGATTGTTATAAACTTTCATATCGAAACGATTTTTTTCTTTTATACCGATTGCATGCTATGGTACATACAATTCACAGTGGTAATCTATAGAATGTTTTAAAAGCATGCCCCTCTGATAAAAATTATATTCGTTCAATTGGTTAATAGTACGTTGATCTAATTTCTACATATTTCAACAAGCGGTATTATTGCCACTATTTCGATTGTATCTAGTTCTTTAAAGCATATAATATAGTCCGAAAAACCCGTCATCCATAAACGTTATCCATTCGTTATTTATGTTGCATGCCTGTATAATGTTACGTTTTGTATCGCGCAGTATTTGCAAAATGTTATCAGTTCTGTCAAATCTAACACAAATTACATTTGCTTTTGTCAGCAAAACTTCATAACGTATGCATGCTTTACAAACTAATTATTATTTAAATAGTAAGAATTCTTTAACTATGACCCGCATTTATCTAGTGTTCCCACCGGTCTTTATGTGGAATTTTGCCATTACAAAATGTCTCCATCCTTATACTCTGATGGTTTACAACTGAAAGTTAGTTGTAAATGTCACACAAAAGGAGAAGAATCTATCTGTTTGAAATTGGACGTTCTGTAAATAACAAATGAGCTGAATAAGTCATTGAGGTCCATGTCAATTTGGACTATAAAACCAACATACAAATATATTGCTTTGTGATAATTTATGCCGTTTTGGCAATAAACTGTCATTTGTCTTCCCTTCCAGATATAACAGTAATGATGTAATGCTTCGTCTTGACAATAAAAATAAATTGTTCCCACTTTACATTTAATGAAATAGCCGCAGTATAAATACATGGATAAATAGACATTAAAGCAACTAAAGGGCCCTGAGTAGTGACACAGATTACAACTTCAATGGTTCTTCGGGCGCCACTTTGTGACTTTGGGTTATACATTCATGTGCAAGTTCATTTTACATTACACAATGATTGAACGCAAACATTATATAAAGTGAAACAAATCTTTGGCCAGTCACGCGAATAACCACTGGTCTTTTGGAAGCAAGTATAACATTTCCAAACAAATTCGGTAAATTCTAACAACATAAAATAAATCAAATCATACAAATGATTCTATTTGTGTCACTTCCCTGGAATGACCCATTCTAAGCATGGCGTTGGTATTTTACCCATTAAAACAATTCCGTCAGAAAATCACACTTTGACCAGATAAACATGTACATATCGCCCCTCAAACAATATAAAATTATACTTAAAACATTTTTTATCGTGTTATGAACACCGCAGATGATTCTCGTTCGCAATTCACAGCTAGCAAAATAATCACTCTTAACTAGATGATGTTCACAGAACGAAAACGAACACGGATCATTCATGGAAACACCTAATGTTATTACATGTCTGGAAAAAACAGTACCAACGGAGACATGTTTTAATAACGTTTGGCCAGAATATCAAATAAATGCATTTCAGTCGGTCTCTATAAAATCTTATTTTAATACCCGTGCGTAAGGAGTAACCTGTGTGGTCCGCACATCCTTATCAAGGGTAACTCTTTCCGCATTTAAAAGAAAGTTGTGTAAGGAAAATACTTCCTTTTAAAACCTGAACGTTTAAAGTGTCGTTCCATAGGCTATACATGATCAACTTGGAAAATACTTAACGAATATGCATTAAAACTGATTTTCAAAGGAAAAGATTAATCTAGGATTATACTTACCGCACATGCATTAAACCCGGTTTTATGTATTCTGTTATTTGTTGTATTGTTCGCCATGAAGCTCTTATAATATTCGGCGTAAGATTGCTATAGAAGGAGAATCTTTAAGAAAAGTCAGGTATAAATTTATTGATGCATTGCGATGTTTTGTTTTTATCATAACAATTTGTTCAGGGAAAACAAGTAACTTATAAATCACCTTTTTGTCTATTTAAGACTAATCGTTTGCGACATGCGCTCCTAATTGTCGCCCGGATATATCAACGGGTTTCATGGATCCAATATTTAACACAGGCTTTACGATCACATGATTTGAATATTCTTTTGAATTATGCTCTCATGAAACTGTTTATTTTAACCAAATATTTACATTGATTTAAAAGTGTTTCAGAAAGGATGTTTGTTTTTACATTAAACACTGCCAAGACCGACAGCTTGAATGTGTGTATAAAGTGTCAAAACTGTACGCAAATGCATTTATATTGTGTTATGCTGATGAATGCCAAATTGAAGGCATCTTGTTATAAATCATGTATTTCAATATTCACCGCAGATGGTTTCCGTACGCAATTTAAACATCGCGAGTCAATCAATAAAACCTCGTTTACTTACAATATTTCACCACGTTCGCGAACCTAATTAAATCACAAAACACACATATGCAGTGTAGTAAACATAATGTACTACCATGGACAAGTGTTGGGTATTGTATGTGTCACATTGGAAACATGACTTGTTTCAATTTTACCTCGAAGCACATGGCTTCACGAAGCATTAGCATACATACCATGGCACACGTTGTTATAAAATCTGTAAACACATTATAATATAAAATCAAAATGTTTTTTGTTAATTTACATGATGTACTCAACCTCAACATCAACAATCTGCTCAGGTGGACTTGGTCTCTGTTGTAAAGGTATATAACGTGTACAGAAAATAAGTCAAACCTTCATTGGATGACACGGTCTACGTGACATGAAATCCAGTCTTCGTTCGGCAATCATTTTCAAACAATGGCGACGTTGCTTATGGATAGCTCAGTCGTAAAAAATAATCATGAATAATGTTAATATCCTGTTGTAAAATACAGATAAACTGCTTTCCACTAATGTCATCAGCTAGGTACCACTTGCCATTGCTTGTTTCGCCCTTTTAAACCTAGGACAAGCTCTAAGTGGCGGGCGGCAGTGTTGATCAGACACTACCCATTAGTGGATGGCTTCCAGCTACTGGCGTTCCTCCTTAGCCACAGCCAGCTGGAGCTTCTTTCTGCTGCCTGTGATACCTTCTTAATGGCCAGCTTTCTCGCCTGTCCCTCTATTCCCATATCCTGGAACATATTTCCCAACGATGGTGCAGGAAACCCTCTGCATCCCACTTCAATCGGGTAGTTCCATGCTCTCCACCCGGCCTCTCTACATTCCTGGACGAGATCTTCGTACTTGGCCTTCTTTCTCTCATGTGCCTGAGTACATCTTTCTTCCCACGGGACAGTCAGCTCTACCAGGATGATCTTCTTTGTCTTTCCGGAGACCATCACAATGTCTGGGCGTAGGGTAGTGTGGACAATGTCTGGAAACTGCAGCTGTTTCATAAGATCTGCCCGTAGTTCCCAGTCATTTGTGCCGTCTAGGATACTCGGATGTCCTCCCTTTGTACCCTTCATTACTGTCCCTGCTGGTACAAAGTTGATGTGCTTTGCCCCTGCATGTACTCGTGCCTTCTTCTTGTGTCTCTCAAGTGTATCCGCTACCTCTCGGAGTACCTGGTCATGTCTCCAGCGGTATCTCCCCTGGGCAAGTGCTTCCTTACACGAGGACAAGATGTGGTCCAGGGTAGCTCTTCCTCCACATAGGGTGCATTCTGCTGTTTTTATCAGCCCCCATCTCTGGAGATTCGCCGGTGTTGGCAAGACATCATAAACAGCCCGGATCAGGAACTGCAGTTGAAAAAACTGGTACTTCCAGATATCTGTCCATGACAGTTTCCTCCCTGTTGTCTGCCACTTTGTCCAGCTTCCCTGGCTCCCCATCTGGACTGCTTTCACCTTTCTTATCTCTTCTTCTTCCTTTCGGATTTCGCTCTGGACAAGTTCTCTTCTTTGGACTGTTGTGGCTGAACTCCACGGTTGTCTAGTGTTCAAGCCGAGTCCCTGTCTACCTTGACAACTTGTTCCCACTATGTCTTGATGTCTCAGTCGACTCTCTGCCTGCTCAACTGCATTCGATGCTGACCATCTTCTTCCAGTTCTGACCTCTATCCCTGCATTTCTAATGCTCATGTCACTAGAGTCTCGTAGGGTCAACACGAGCCTTGCCTTACTAACTTTGTACTCCTCTACAATTGATGAAAGAGGGAGCTGCAACATTCCGGTTCTGTTGTAGAGTCCAATACTTGTCATACATGATGGAAGTCCGAACCATCGTCTCAGGCTCTTGTTTATCATGCTTTCCAAGCTATCAACCGTCGATGTTGGGATCTCATACAACATTAGTGGCCACAGAAGACGGGACAGGAGGCCATGCTGGAAAAGCCATGCCTTGAACTTCCCTGGTAGGCCTGTTCCCTCTATCTTTGCAAGCCCATTCCTCAGTTGCTGCCTGATGCGCTCTGTGTTATTTCTGCTATCACCCAGTGTGGTGTCAAACCATTTACCCAAGCACTTGACGGGGTTGTCAATAAGTGATGGGATATCCTCGCCCTGTACCCTGAGTGTTGTCTTCTGCCAGACTTTACCTCTTCTCAAGATAAGAAATCTTGACTTCCTTGGTTTGAAGGCCATTCTAGCCCATGACACAACATCTTTAAGGGCTGATAGGATCCACCGAGCTTGTATGTGGGACTCTGTTGTGATAGTCAGATCATCCATAAATCCCCTCTGTGGTGGAAGTCTGATATCTGTCTGGGTCTTCGGTCCCCTTGACTCCCTGTCTCCGGCTTTGATGATGAGATTCATAGCGGCGATGAACAGTACTACTGACACTGTGCAGCCGGTTACAATCCCCTTCTGAAGCTGTATCCAGGATGTTGTAAAGTTCTTTGTTGTGAAGTGCATGTTGATGTTTCTGTAGTAGCTTCTGACAATGCTCTGAATATGTTCTGGTACATGGTGGTGTTTCAGAGCAAACTCTATTACCTGGTGGGGTACTGTGCCATACGCATTTGCTAGATCCAGCCATACAACTGTGAGATCTGTCTTGTTGATCTTAGCTTCCCTGATTAACTGGCTAATAGCGCATGTGTGTTCAATGCAGCCAGAGAATCCTGGAACACCTCCCTTCTGTGCTGATGTGTCAATGTACCCATTACTGGTCATGAATGTTGTAAGACGCCTGGCAACCACTGACATGAAGATCTTGCCCTCCACATTCAACAATGATATTGTCCGGAACTGTCCAATATCCTTGGAAACCTCCTCCTTTGGGACGAAGATGCCTTCTGCTCGCTGCCACTCCACAGGTACATCTCCTTTACGCCAGACCACCTTCAATAGTTTCCACAACCGTCTCAGCAGTTTGGGCATGACTTGTACACCTTGTAAGGTATTCCATTTGGGCCTGGTGCTGACTTGGATCTAGCCTTCTTGATTATATCTTGGACCTCCTTGAGGGTTGGTTCTCCCTCAGTAAATGCAACAATGGGCATGGGTACTGGGGCTATGCGTTCATGTCCCTCCATCCGCATATGTCTCGCCTGATCAGAGTGCGTGTTCTTCAGATGCTCTTCAACCTCCTCTTTAGAACAATTCAGCTGTCCCGCTTTCTTCTCTTCAAGGATTTCCTTGCTAAAACCATAGGGATTGGAAAGAAATCGTGATCTTTGTCTGGCCTTCTCCCTTCTGGCTTTTCGTATCCTTTCCGCTTTCCTCAGGTCTTGAAGTCTGCGTCTGGTGTGGTCTCGTAGTTCCTGTAGACCAATTTTCTCTAGCTCTGATGCCTGTCTGTACTGGTTCCCCAAGTTGCGAAGGTCCTTCCTCAACTTCTCTATTTCTATCTGCCGTCTGTTCTTGGCGACTGTAGTCTGCTTCCTTTCCGATGGTGTCACCCCAAATCTTTCCTTCCCGACTGCATATATCAGTCTACACATACTCCGCAGTTTCCTTTCTACTGTTCCAAGTAACACCTGTTCCACGATGCCATCTACATCCTCATCAAACTCCTTCCACTGTTTCTCGTTCATAGCTGGCCATTTGATGCGCTCTAGTCTGTCATCTGTATGACTGCCCTGGCTACCAAGATCATGTTCTGGTCTTGTAGGCTTATCCACCTGTTCCACCTCAGATTCGTGGAGATCCTCAGCACTGTGGTGTTCTTCCTGGCTGTGGTCCTCCTGTGTCTCACCAGACAAGTCTGTGCACTGTCTCTGCTCCGGATCAGGCTGACAACCCTTCCTAGACCGGTGTATCTTGAGACCCCTGGCTTTCTTACAGATTTTCCCGCAAACACACTGAGCTGTCTCTGTATAGGCCTCACCTGTCAATGTCCGTTGTACTAGCCGTGTCGATTCCGTTGTGTCCGTCCTATTGGATCTCTCTTCCACCCCCCCCCCTCTCGAAAGACCCTGGGGGTATCTTTTTGTATGTCTTGTTGTAGCTGTTCTGTGGGTTACTCCTTACGGAGTCATCATCTTGAGGTGCCGGCCCTTGATGCCCAATTCCAGTCTCTCCTGGATGTCCACTGTCTCTCCAGTTATCACCAATCTATTCCTGGTTGTCATCCAGTCTTTCCTGGAAGTCACTGATTCCTCAGAAGTCATGTTGTAAAATACAGATAAACTGCTTTCCACTAATGTCATCAGCTAGGTACCACTTGTCATTGCATGTGTTTCGCCCTTTTAAACCTAGGACAAGCTCTAAGTGGCGGGCGGCAGTGTTGATCAGACACTACCCATTAGTGGATGGCTTCCAGCTACTGGCGTTCCTCCTTAGCCACAGCCAGCTGGAGCTTCTTTCTGCTTAATTTCCTGGACGAGTTTATAGAAACATGGTTCAAATATAGCGAAGTATTATTTAAATCAATAAAAATGACAAAAATTACATCGTGATAAATCCTAAAAGTAATTCACCGACGTCATTGCATTCGGGTGACATAAATACATCAAAATAACATCATGCAAGTGGCCAATCAAATACAACGTGTAAAATACAATCGCACACATGTTTTAGATGTACGTATTTATAATGAGGGACATACACTACTGCAAATGAAACGTGTTTACAAAAAACTAAAACTAAAATGCAAAACTAATACAGTCAATATTGAAGATGTTTGGGCTTCTATAAAAATTACTTTATTAAATTATTTTTGTTTAATATTAGCATACAACACAAAAACTACATACTTTGATAAAATTTACTTTAAAACTTTCAAATAATTGTAACTATTATCGACTTTTGACTTTAACTGATCGACATTTATATAATATTAGTGTCATCGAAGTGGTATTAAGTGTGTATCTTTATTTTAGGGTAATAGACAAACACGATCCGATCGCTAAATAACTGGTTCAGAAAATATAATTATCTCACTTGACCGCCGCGAAGACGTAAAAGGGACACTAATCATATTTACTATAATGGGCATGCGGGGAATACGGTAATATGATTTGTATTTAGATGATACATTTATAGTACACGTTGTTTTTCTGAAACGACTACATGAATACATCTACTGATAGACTTGACATGTTTGTTATGAATAATCAAAGGGTGAACATAGCTTATAAGAAATGTAAATAAATTGTGTCGTGATGTGTGGAAATTAAATAAAGCTCAACAAGCTTTACACAGTAACACAAATTAACAAAATAGCAATCACTTTTAGTTACTGTTCTATATGAAAAACTACATCGATATAACACCGCCGAAAAATCTTGTTACGAAAAGCATTATCAATAATGAAAAGATGTCGAGCGGCGCAGCATTTTATAATTGGATAATGAATGCCAACCGCAGATGTTTCTCGTTCGCAATTTGCACATCGTATGGCTATCTATGCGAGTGTCAACCTCGTTTTTCTGAAGATATTTTTAGTGGAGAACATACCGACGTTTCGCAGTTATAGTAAATGTGTTATGATGTAAGCGTTGTAACTGGCGGAAATAATATTTTCAAGAATATTTAAAAACAAAATATTTCTATGTGCAAAATATTTTTTATAAATAAACAACGGCAAAGGTTTTACTTAACACCAATTATCTTACACATATTCTGTTTCTATATGATTATCTATAAAAAAAAACTACGTGATGATATTTTTTTTTAAAGAAATTGATAAATTATTGCAGCCAGCAACAATTTGCATATTCTTTTACTTAAAACGACTTAATAAATGTAAATGCATTCTAACTATTCGAATAATTACTTAAAATGATAAGAAATCTTATCTACTGTATAAGTGTTAGAAATTTGGTATTTAGTGTATAATTGACTGACACAATGCAAGTACTTAAATTACTGCTTCAGAAATATGATCATCTCAATTGACCGCCGCGAAGATGGGAACAGAACATTAATATTTTTTACTTTCAAAGGGAACGTTGGAATTGTGGTTTGCCTTTTATTTAGACTTTAACGATACACGTTGTTCTTGTGAAACGACGACATTCATATATTTTCTTTCATGCATGATATGTTATAAGATTGCGCTAATATGGATAAAAGAAATTATTAATTGGGTGCGTCGTGGTTTCGTTACATAAAATCAAACTCAGCATGCATACGCCGTGACACCAATAGAAATATTTCTAATGGAAGCATGTATTAAGCATGGCATATACACACAAATATATCGATTTAATACGTTTAGAAATTCATTTTACTGAAACTGTTAAGAAGATTAAGAAACGATCTCGAGCGGAGGCAAAAGTTTGTAATTGGGAATGAATGCGTAACACATATATTTTCGTATGCGATTTACACATCAAGGTACATAAATCCGGATGTCAACTCTTGTTTGTTTCTGGTGATATTTTAAATGACAACACATGGATATTTCATCAGAGAATTTAATTGATTATGCTAAACGAAATCTGTGTTGCTAGCATAAAGTACATTTATTAAAACGTATGTTTAAAATAAAGCAACGTTGATCATGAATGACTTTTTCCAGCTTTCATCACAAGCTGCACTGTTAAAAAAACATTAATTGCTATAATACATTTTATATGCAAACTTGTCATTATGAATATTTTTCTTCCTAAATTTCCTCCAAAATAATACAAAACAATCATACAAATAAGAGTTACCGCATTGGAACGCTCGCTGCAAAAATTGGGAATTGATCGCTGGCCTAACCTCGCACTCAGCCATGACGTACAAGACATCAGAATAATAATAATAATAATAATAATAATAATAATAATAATAATAATAATAATTAGATGTGATTGAAATTAAAGTACTCAATGATTAAGATGCCAACAACTTAATTTTTGAATCACGATGCGCACGCGATTCATACTTCGATTCCTTATTGCTCGATCAACAAAAATGAACGAAACCTGAACAGGAAACGTTTAAAAATATAATTGACGTGTATGTTTATTATTTACGTTAAAGAGAGTGTTTAATGCTTCATCACTTGCATCTTTTGATTTTGTTAAAGTTACATGGAAAGATTCACAAATATACTACAAATACCAACTCGCGTACACATTTGATCCAAAGCCGTATGCGATTGACTATAATAAATAATCGTTCTGATAACAAAATATTTTGAACAATTATTGTGTAAGGTTTTAAATGAAGTTTATATTAGTATATTAATAATTTAAAACTATGTGCTTTTTGGTTTTGTATAAACGTGTGTTCAATGCAAACAAGTAGCTTCCACGACTTTGCATTTGAATACTATGATGTCATCCTGTGAATATTCCGAACTAATTCAGATTTGTCAGTGCCGTGGAAGGTAGGTTATTATTAAATATTTACTGTCTGGTGCTTTTAACACTATTAAGGAGCATACGGCTTATGTGATGTTTCAATAAGTAATTTAGTAAATTTGTAAATACAAATATTAATTGCACAATACTGACGGAAGGTGGTGAAAGTTGTCCCCAAATCCTTTTTATCAAAGACAGGAAGTGGTTGATATTTTTTACAATTAGCCCTCCTTTTTCCGGTGACATGTTACGCTATAATAATTTAAACGTCATTTAATTGAAAAGTTCTATCTTTGTTTTGAAATCCATTTATTTGTTTGTCTATTTATGAACCTATTGCGGCGGGCGTGACTCTATAAAACAAGGCAAAACCCGACTGTATTTTGCAATTACAAACACAATGCGATGACTCAAAAATCATGATGTTTTCGTTTTTCAGCGACGACATGTGTGTCAATTGATATTTGCTTGTGTTGATAAATGGATCATCATGTAATTTTAAAACATACTCAATATGAATGCAACACGATTGTTTACATTCATCACGCTAAGCATTCAACGCTTGCATGTGTCTTTTAATTTGTATTCTCATTCTTACAAAAATCAACTAAGTTTCAATTGTTCACAAATATCACAATATAAAGAAGTGAAACTCCAGCTGCTGGAGCAGTATTGAATTTTCATTAAAAACAATTAGTTGGTCCTTTATTTAAGGCAAGTGACCGATTGCATAAGAAAGGTCTTAAACAAGGTTTCTTAAAAAATAATAAAAACACAATACCGCTACCAGCCTCTGAAGGCTGAAAATATAACAACATCGAAGGTATGTACGGGGATACACGCTACTGCATCCACGCAGCACACATCAAACTGTTGTGCAATGCAACATAAAGAAGTGAAGACATATGTTATACAATACAAATTGACTGTATTTATCTACCACAATCGAACGCTTTTTATTTGATATTCTACCGTATGCTATTTGCAGTAGATTAAATTAATTGTTCAAGGGATTAAGTATTACATAAACATGTAATTTAATGAATAAACTATACTGAAACTATAATATATTTGATATTTGAAAAAGTATCAATAGTTATGCTTACTAGGACATATATAAAAAAGAAACACGAGAACCTTTTAAACAAGCAGACTTTTGACTTTTAATTTGAAACGCTATTTCAGTAATACCAGTTTATTACTAAATTGTCGATGAGAATGCTTTTTTAAAATGATGTTTCCGTTTTCGAGTGATGTTTAAGGAACACACATAATAAAATATATGTAAATGTAGACTGATATTTATGCATTAGAATTTATTCTCGTTTGAATCTATGCAAATTGATTCCCTCTAGAAGATATGACAAACCTTATACTTATCATACTGATATCATTAGCCAGTCTACCTTCAATTGAAAAATTGCATTTCTCATCTTAAATCCCACTGGGAATGCTTATATCAAAAATCACCGACACAACAATGTATCTAGTGATTTCTAAATGCAAATGTAATTGTTCAATCACTGGAATGCAAACAGATTTAGATGCACAAGAGTACCCCCTATTCCAATAATTTAAATTTGACTGTTTTTACGTTATGTTCGAACGTTTACTGTAACGTTTCTATTTTCTAGAGGTTGTTTTTTTGCAACCATGATATTGTTTCCATGAACTACGCAGACCATTATTTTTGTTTTTACAAAAATGAACATCACACAGTACGTGATTTTGCTTGCTTATTGGGTTATATCTATAATTTCATTCTTTGTTCAATGCCACGCGTATTCAAACCATCTTTCATTGATCTGCGGATGATGGGATATACAAGTAGCTTTTAAACTATCCTTAACTGCGTCATATTAGTTTTACCCGTCGTATGTCTACACATTCAAAACAAGCACACGCCCAATTGTATGCAATTGTTTCACGATCTAAAATACTCTTAATATTATGAAAAAAATATTAAATCAATGACCATATTATAAAGTAGGGTACAGCAGAGTCTGAAACTGGTTCAAACCCCAAACTATCTACCTGAAGAAAATTACGCCTGTTTTCATAACGTTATCCAAAGTGACAAATTGATAATCCTTTAAGATTTGGAAGGAGTTTACTTGTGAATGCAGAGATTACCGCTAGTGAGATAACCGCTGCTTTGATTTTGATTTGTTATCGAAATCGAAACTACAAATTAAGGAAAGATCAATTTGACGATCTACAGTACATTTTTAAAGTGAATTTTAGTTAACGTAAGTACATTTATTTATTTTTTATTGATGTAAGAAATTGTTAGCATGTATCACTTATCATTTTAGACGCAAAAATGGTTCGATAGAAAACAATTTAATTATAGGCAGATTCAAAATAATGACGCAGTATATCACTTGTTTCATTTTAATATGCAATAAACGTTAACAGGAATTGCCTTTTTTATAACAAGAATTGTTCGTTTTGCCACACAATAGTATTTTAGTATTTTAGAAATAAAGTCAGCTATACATACAATGAAACAAAATATTGCTGCTGGTGTGAAAATATTCTGAAACTATTTTTTTTTCTTATTTTCAATGAGTAATCGTGAATTCATAAAATTTGGAACATCGATGATAATTACCATCAATATTTCGAAATAAAAAGGTATTTCAAAAATACTTATAATTTTCACACTGGCCAAATTCTAAAATATGTATATCTCCGCCTGAATCTACCATCGATTGTTCGTAGATTTTTGCATTAGTGACTAATAGCTCGAATATTCAAATACGACCTACGGCTGATGCAATGGCTTTCCGAACGTCTCCGATGTTTTATGATTTGACGCATGTTGCCTTTCAATGACGGTTGAATATGTAAGTCGGAATATAAATCCAAATGCAGTCATTTCAATATGTAGAATTGAACCATACTTAATTTGCCAAACAACATTTCAATATATTATATTATGCTATTTGGTGTGAGTATGGTTACCGACTAAATTCATTGTATAGTTCAAGTAAATGGGAATAAAAGGTTTACGCAATAAAAGGTAGTTGACGTGAAAAGAAAATAATATATTGACATTGTTTACATTCATTTAGCAATTACCTGACCAGAAAAATATCATACATTCTCAACGTGAGCAGAAAGTAAAGCTCGAGGTATGGCCGTTTTAAACTAGAAAATTGAGTTTACATTTTACCTACATTTATTTTCTGAATAAATGTTTTTTCCATAATATTATTTTCGAACGCTTTACAAATCGCAATAACAAAACTTCATGAAGATGTTTTCCTTGCGTCAAAAGTACTTGCGAACGACACGGTGAAACATACACAAATCATGACGATGGAATCTCGCCTAGATTCATACACAAATTGGCCATTAGACCTACCCCAGAAACCGGAACAACTTGCGAAGGCAGGAATATTTTTTACACAGGTAAACGAGTTTTCCTTTAAACTAATGTATGTAGCACAATTGCAAGTGAGTAGGCTTAATTGCAGTTGTACGTTTAAGATTTACTTGATATTTTATTGATATAATTTACTTTAAAAAGTGTTAATGCAAGCCTTATATGAACTTCTTATTGACTGTAATACATTCGTTTGTTGTCAAACAATAATTTACACGTTTCGAGAAGCCGCCATTCTCAATGCTTAGTTTATCCGTTATCTCTTATTTTCGTAAGAAGATTTTGCGTTTACAGTTGATACGCTCATTTGATGCATGGTCATTTTCATATGCTTGAAAGTGAAATGAAATATAAACAAATACACAAAAAACGATTTCAAATCGTTGAGATTGCAACAATATTTGAATAAACCATCATCACGTGGTGAGTAAGGCGGTAGGGATTTGATATGACACCTCTCTAATCTCCACGCGGTTGTTGGTGTTTTAGAATAAAGACCTTATTTAACGCAATCTTAAAAAGAGCATCACATAAGTTTTCAGTGTCATAAACGTCATTCAAGTTCATACCTAAATGCATGTGAATAATTCATATTATACATCGTAACATTTGTCCACCTAGTTGAGTATATACTTTACACACTTTCATTGTGATATATTTATTCTGTGTTACATTTCTATGTTTACACATATTTCTTCGAAGATTTTAATTACTGCTTAAAATAGTTAATGCACTACGATATACAAGCACATGTGTATGAATAATATTAAACATGCGGTAATACAGAATACGATCGTTTCATAAAAACAAATTAACGAAACAGAGTATGAACAATTGACACCCCACGCAGAAATCAAAACTATGAATTTGGAAATATACAATTATGTTGCATAATATATCGCTATCATGCATGGTAAGAAAACGAGAGTGCATGTGATAAAACAACTTACAGTGAATTCAGATGATGTTTACATGTTAACAGTAACTGGTCACAACAAATAACACACCCATTATAAAATGACTTTAACCTTTTACCTTAATGCGCGCATATATACATATGCAAAAACTTTCAAAAGGACGTACATGCATACATTTGATGCGTATATTTGTCTGCTTTAATTAATTGAAATAAACAACAAATAATGATGGAAACTGGTATAAACGTTTTGTGCATAAGACTCGAATTCCATTCTAATTATACCATATTGGAATCTAAGAGCATACCTTCTTGTTAACAATATGCCAATTGTATGAGTCGAAATGCTTCCAATTTGAATCGTGTTTTTTTTGTCATAGGAAACCGCATATATATATTTATATATGATCATGCCATCAAAGCAAAACATCAAGAATCATATCTCATATGTTCGAATTATTTTCCTTGTCGGTATGTTACAGTCTGGACATCTATCACTGTGTTGTACGCAGTCCAAACAGTACTTGTGATGTGTGCATGGGGTGCATGCGTTCACTCGGTTGATGTGGCATGAATTGCAAAGAAGCATGCTCTTTAATCATTTGATCATCCCATATATGTGCGAATCCTTTCCTCAATCGGTCTGCCACAGTCTGGACATATATCGCTGTGTTTTGCGCAGTCCAGGCAGTATTTGTGATGTGTGCAGGGTAGAAACAATGCGTTCTCGTGGTTGTTATGGCATAAATGGCAAAGAAGCATGCTCTTTAATCGTTGATTTTGTTCCAATAACTCTCCTGAAAATAAATGTGCGATTAATTTGTTGAAATCATTCACATTATTTGTGCCTTAAACATTTGAGATAAAATTAGCATAATATTTAAATACCATCAAAAAGCCCTGGAAGCGAAAATATAAAACATCATATTCGGATTGCTTTTTTTTATTCATCACAACTACAGAGCTGACTATTGTTTCTGTGATATTTTGGATTGATTGTATGCATGATTGCATAATGACATATAACTAGTGAGTCATTAGTTATGTGTCATTACGCAATCATGCATACAATTACTAGTTACTTGTCCTATACAGAGATAAGAGATTACAATGTACTATTTATTTATGCGAATGATTTCAAACCTGCCGAGGGTATTCCTCCTGGATCTGGTGGTTCTTGGGTATTCTCGTTCTGGTTTTCAAGTAGCTTTCTCTCATTCATTACCTCAAGACGAGTTATGATATCATCAACATTTGGCTCATTAGTGGCTGCAAAGCATGATTTATATTGTTAATAAACCTTTATTAAAAACATTTGATTACCATTAGCATCAATTGCATCGTTGGGTAGAAGTATCAATTACTTAGTTGCGTAGATTGTGGGGATAACACGTGTGAAAAGTGTTATTTGCGTTAATTAATTTTGTCATCAGTTAAATGCATTATGTTAAATCGTAAAATCCTAACAACGATATTATTTTCTAAAACGATCTATTAACAGTGTCATACCAAAATGACTCATATTGGCACAAACAATATACCATTGAGAAAAAACCCATACAGTATTACTAACAATCAGGGAAACGTGCGTGATAAAACTAGCTCCCCATTGCAGAATATTACTAGACAGTAATACACTCAACTAATGGAATAAGGAAATTAAACACATACCTTGTTGTACCAGTTCCAGAACTGCGACTTTTACATCGTCAATTGGGAAACCCATGCCCAATATTAGCAGTTCGCGATTTTGTCTGACTATGCGTTCAACATTAACGTTTTCAGTCGTGGAAGCAGCCATCGCCACGCTCACGTCATCATGATGATATGATCCATGTTCCTGTAAAAGATAAGATATGATTTCGACCGTTACATCTAAAATCGCCATGTTAAAAGCTTGTTAAGAAGCAAATTATATGTGTTTGTCTCATAGAACTATTTTTCTATCGTAATTTTTGACATAATATATTTATTTCAGTATTGAGACGCTTTTTGAGGGGAGGTGGATTTAATCATCAATTTATCTGTGCTTTATTAAAAGTCATACGTCTTCATATATTGTTTTTTTGTGAATTTTGGTCTAAACAAAACCAATCAACACAGATTAGCACAAAATTGAATTTAGGGCCGACATTTCTATTCACTAAATCTTCCACACAACCTAAATATGTCAGAAGTTACAACAGCAACTAACCCTCAGGGCCTGGTCAGCAGAAAGTTGGATTAGGTTGATAAATTCTTCGCCCTTAATGTCTCTGGCATAAGGACAAGCCGGAAACCATCGACAGTGTTCTATCCAAGGATCATCTCCTGGTTCCCATTTTCTCAACCCGCCGTCACAGGCAAAACAGCGGCAATGGTCATCAACACCTTATAATTATTAAAAAAAACATAAATATTTAACACAGGACTTGCATAAAATTCTAGCAAAAACAATCTTTTCGGAATGCCACGTATACCAGTTTTTAAATGGTCAAAGTTGTTTGACGTTTAATGCAAAATTATATCGATAGTTTACCGAGATGTTTTTACCTGTGTAGTACATTCCTGCACCTGCCAACTGTTCTGGTCTCTGGTATAAATGTAAGGGCCAGTATGTGAATGTATTCAGTCGAGCAGACAGCTCGCGGAACCGCTCGTGTTTGGCTCTGTAGTTTGTAACGGTGTGACCTCTAACTGCCAATGTATTTAAAGATGTATATAATTCGTTTGCTTTTTTTATTGAAATAATAAGATTGTAACATTAACTAAATATGGTAATGAAAACACAAAGTAAAACGCATCGTAAGGAATTCAGTGAGTACAAAATATAATTAAGTTTATGCACACATCTTATTATTGTATACATGATGGCAGATAATAAAGACCGGTAAATGTCAATTTGTAAAAAGATTATGTGAAAAATAAATAAGTTTTGGTTCATATTCAATCTATTTATGTATATCTCGAAGAGATAATTACTATTTTGTATTGGGCATTGTAGTTTAGTCATACATATTGATTCTAATTGGGATAATTAGTAAAGGTTTCCCATTTTAATCATTACGTCATGAGACATTTCTTAAAATAAATGTCAACTACCTAATCGTTTAGAAAAGTCCCAGTGTTAAAAAAGATCTGTCAGGGGTCCTGACTTAATGTCCAGTACTCCTTCAAAGTATCGGGTATAGCCTCGCCCTTTGATTAAAAATAAAACAATTCTAATTATTTTTGAATACTATTCCACATAGCACCTTGTTGTCGTTCGTACAGGTCGCGTTGTCTTCGTCTGATATCTTCAGGATCCTGATGAACGAATCTTTGCTATAATATATTTGAATAGTTTCATCATTTTAATCATGCGTCAGTAAGCTGGAAATTAACGTTACATTGTGAATATAGTGACTATGGTTTGCATTTTTTTTTTGTTATATACATGCAACGAATATAGGTATCTAATCACATTGACATCTAGGCAAACGTAAAAAAGTATACGAAATGCAATTAGACGTTATTTAGCGATACTAACATTACTTCCTGAAGCAATGATTAGACAAATATTTTGTAAAACACAAATGTGTACATTCGGCAAAGATCATTATAATACGGTACATTGAAAGCAGGGACGATCACTATAGGGAGATTGTTACTATATATGTTTCTAACGCTTCCCGACTTCCGAAGAGGTCAAGTATGTAGAGACAGTTCGACGAATGTATCGCGTGCTCAAGCAGTGGATTGTCCGTGTCAGAGAAGTCTTTCAGGCCGATACCGCAGTCGAAACATCGTACAAGGTCGAAGCTGTGACCTGGAATGAACAGAATTATTTTAAGACAAGGATACATGCACAATTGACTGAAAATCCAAAAATATATCCATACACTAAAGTATGACCCACTCCGCACTCACGCTGCTAATTTCTAGTATAACTTATATTATATTGATATATTGATTACCTATTAATAAACACGTAAGAGTATCGACACGTCTGAATATGGTTTCTTTTTTTTTAAATACGATGTTAAATTTACTGCAATACCCGTGTAAAAGAATCCAGCTTCGCATAGTTTACTCGGGCTTGGTTCTACCAACGGCCATCCACGGTATGATTCCAATCAGTTTTTAATTTGCTCGAAATCTGGATATTTGGCGATCTGATATAAAAAATAATAAAATACATTTTTTTGCATAGGATACCGATATTAAAAAAAGTAGGTACCTATACCAATATCATATTTTGGTCTTCTTGTTCCGTTTAGATTATTAAGCATATTACTTCAAACGAGTTCTTAAGAGATTAATAATGAATTCCTATGCAATCAATCAATAGACTGACTGTCTAAAAAAGGTAAATATCAAAATCTAAAACATTTTTCTTATTAAAATATGTTCTTATACTTTCCATATCAGGTTATTTCTATGTCCGAGTCCTGCTGTTTCTGTCTGCGTTGTTCTACCACGGTCATTGTATTCCGTAAGCTTAGGGGTTTCATTCTCTCGGTCATCACTTACTTGAACAGGGAATTTCGATGCATCTGAATCGTAAAGAATGAAATCAGAATATCGAGAATCTAAAGAGAACGCGCATTTCCCTAAATCATCTGATACTTTTGAATCAAATGATGTCGATCGGGAAAACAAATTCAACTTTAAATGATGCGCACACTATTAAATATGTTATATATTGTTTTATTTTGTGTGTGCGCACACATCATAGTTTCACCATATAGTAATACATACATTCATGTTACATACATAGCAGGTCATAAACACATACTTGAAGGGTTTGTTTAGACATAGTTGTAATCAACATGCATATATAACATGTATGTTTCAAATTGTTTTCTTTTTACACAAAAAAGTATTGTTATACTTCATATATTAAAGTTGCATATGTTTGTGTATACACATAGTTGTAATCGTACACTTATGCATAACATATATGTTTCCCTTGCTTTTACAAAAAAACACAACATTCATTTACTTATAAAATAACAACGTTTAACCTGTATGCATGCATATCTTCTTTCATGCACATATGAAAGATTGCATTATTTATAATGCAATTATAATTATAGTGATACAAATGTTAAACATGAAATTTGTACCTTTTATCAGAATTGTCATCGTCGTTGTAAATATGATCCCTGGAGAAACAAATTAGAGGTATAAATGTTTAACCGCTTTCGGCTATGTTAGCTCTGTGTTTTCTGAAAACGAATACTTGGTAAGTAAGGACACCTTTGTCAACATTAATAACGTGAACGTATGTGGAAAGTTACCTTGTACATCAGTGAAATTTCCGACCTCTATTGACGACCCGTTTTCTAATGAAACATATTTTAAGACTGACAATCGATAAGTGCTCAACATAACTCCTGCGATATATTTATGGCGATGCGGTTAGAGACTTAACTGTTGTCATCATGATTGCGACATTTTCCGTAATTTCTAAATAAAATTTAATAAAACTTCATGCTGATGTCATTGAGAATTAACGTTTTGGTAAAGGGACATTTTCACAGATTTTCTTATACATGTATTAAATGTTATTAAAAAATGTGCATCCAGAATAACCATTACTAAATAAATTAGAAAAAAATGTTTGCCTTCACTGGGCAAAATTTAAAGCTCTGCAGTTGAGCATTCAGACGTTAGAGTTTCGACCCATGATTGTTATAAATAACCGCTGGGATTCCAACATTTAAATTATCTCCTTTGTGTGTGGGGAACCTTTGGGATCCCACACACTAAACACGCGGTATGCTAGGTTTACCGTGTCAATTTGTTTGGTAAAATGTGTAAGTTCCTTTAATCTTGAAAACGTATTATAACAACGAAATTTCAATATATGTGCGTATGTTGTATGCACGCAAACTGATTTATACGGAATAACCTGTAGCTTACACGTGTTTAAATATAGCATGTTCTATTAATACCATTGATGCTGAAAAAAGCTTCCCATTTACAACATTGACTTTAACTACTATTTCTGCATTTAACATACACTACAAATTCATGCATATTTTCTAAACTTTTAGTCCATTTTAGATGGTTAATTTTTAGGGCAAATATTTTACTTTTCCTTGATTTTCTTAAACTGTGTTTATTTCATTCTATGACCCTTAATGTCCAATAATTTTATTAAGCTCAAATTTTCATGTAATATTTTGGCGGCCATCTTGGATTTCAAAATGGCCGCCACGGAAAATGGTAGCACGGCAAAAATCTTCTCATAACTTGGACATTTATGCGTACAAAAGGTGTCAAAATGTTCCTTAGACATCGAACATTAGTTCTATATATAACCCATTTGAATGTACTCATTTGCATATAAATGGATATATAAATGATTGAAAAATCATTACATTTTTAAGGAAAAAACCCAGCGAAGACATCTGTTCAAGCTTATTTCTGATGATTTGGAGGGTCAAATACTATTGGAATCAAAGAAACTAGACTAACATATCTAGATAGATGTGTACTGGGCATAAGATACATCTCATTACACAAGATATAATACAAAGCAGGCTGTAATCTCGGAAGTTGGGATCGAGGTGCGGATAATGTGGATAATGGCTTAAAGTGATATTATGGGCATCTAACAGTGTATAGGTGTCTATCGCAACCGTTGTTTATTTTTGATGTTTTCACTTCATATACACGTATATTTGTTAATTAAGCATCAACATACTAAAACAATATCCCGGAAAGAAAAAAATAGTGCATTTGAATATCAACCGTACTTTCGTTTGACAACTGATCATGCATGTACCATGTGAACCTAAATTTAGTTTTATAGCAGATTCGTTCATACGACACAAAGACACAATTTTGTTTTACGGACCATTTCGGCTTAGAGGACTGGGTGAGTCATGTAAAATATCGTAAACAAAATATATTTTTAATAAACAACTGGTAGCAAGATGAGTTGCAGATAATTGGTCAGTAACCACATTTTAACTAACTATTTTGACCTGTTAATTCTTTTTTTACCAACAAATGTCCAAGTTGAGAGAGTTTTTCTGTTTTGTGACCAAATTTCGAGGCGGCCATTTTGAAATTAAAGATGGTCGCCAAATCACTGACATTCAAATTTGACACAGAAATGTTCCTAAGTGTCCCGTGTGCATTTTGACACCTTAATGGTCTTTTTATACCCACAAATGTCCAAGTTATGAGTGTTTTTCTGTTATTTTACCAATTTTCTTGGCGGCCATATTGAAATTCAAGATGGCCGCCAAATCAATAACATTGAAATTTAACACGAAAATGTTAAACAGTCTATAATGAGCATCTTGACACCATTTCGGCCATTTTATAGCCACAAATGTCCACGTAACGAGTGTTTTACAATTGTGCTACCCATTTCCGTGGTTGCCATTTTGAAATCCAATATGGCTTCCAAAATATTGACATGAAAATTTGAGCTTGATATAATTATTTGACCTTACATGTCATAGAATGATAAAAACCCAGTTTTAAAATATCTAGGAAAAGTAAAATCTGGTTTACCATTTCAAACCGACTATTTATATAATATTATCAGATAACAAAAGGAATACTGTAATTCAACATATTATAATACGAAAATCGCACTTTAAAATGTTTTAAATCAAATTCGACTTACTTTTCACTTTGCATCAACGCTTGACATGTCTTTTCCAAGTTCTGTTAATTATATCTTATCCGTTTTGCAATTTACTGTTCTTGTAATAATGTCCTGATGTAAAAAGTGTATTCAAATAAAGCAATCATAACGCGTTCTACAGGTTAACAAATACATTTAAATTATTTTCTGCCAAGTTTCGAATTTAACTCAGATCATTTAAGCGGTTATCTAAATACCCGATGGATCACGCACCATTGCCTGTGCAATGAACCTTGGTCTATTTAGGTTCAACAACGCATGATAAAATCGACATCGCAATAGAAATTATGATGATTTTACAAACTCTATACACAGTCGCTAAAACGCAATAATTGAGACGCAATAAAATATGCGCGAATCGTTACAATGCAAACAATAGGCAGCTGCTCTCCACGCTTTCCGTTTGTATGTGTTTTATTACTTCTACCATCAAACACCTCGTATAGCTTACTTCCCACATCGGTAACGGTAACTTCAGCAGCTTCATTATAATTTCATTTTTTTTTGTTATTAAATTACATCCATTACCATTTTTAAAGTTACGTAATAACATGAAGGCAATTTCATAACGCGATATCAGGCACACAAAACAGGACACTAATAGACTCTCGTATGTAGAATACATATTGTTAAATTACATAAATATCTAATAATATGAGGATGAATGAGCGCTGCTTTAAATTGAGGTCAAGATGTATTTCCTCTCTCAAATAACATTGAAAGGACCCAAACATGGACACAGTTAAGGAAAATATTGTATCTCCGCTGAAAATACATATCTTGGCAACTTACCACCCGTAAACATGTATTTATATAACATAAACATTATTATAAAACAATGCTTATATTTCAGTAATCAGATCTATACCTTCAGGGTAGTTACATTCTTAACTCAAGTGCAATAATATATAAGTAATAGATATTTGCAATGTTTGTTGTCTATTTGACACAAGTCGACTCGCTTTCACTGGGTTCCAAACATTTCTTTAACATATCAAATTTTGACTGCATTTATCAAACGCTGCAGTTTTTAAAATGTATACATGCATATAGATACATATTGATATACGTTCTGTTAGGAAGATTAATTGCATTTAGGTATACCACTCACATTTTGAATAGTAGACCTGAATGTCATAAGGTTTATACAAAACATTAAGTGCTGTCAACAAAGAACAAACACACACGCTTGATTTACACTGTAATATTTAAACTATGTTGTCAATATATGTTCAAACAAACTTTGCAATCACTTTAAACGATAAGTTATTGGAATACTTACATAGACGCAATTTACTCTTTAAATATAATTGAACGCCTTTTTGTTGAATTATTTGAGTACGAAAGTGAGTATCCCATGCATTCGCATCGGCGTTTCAGTAGAAGATTATGTTAACGACGAGTATGCGATTATCAACATCACAATTGAAGAATTGATCCTTTTTATTAGCTGCTCCGGATATAATGCAACCATATGTTGAGTCTCTGTTATAGATAAACACGTTTTGTTTTTTAATGTGACAGAAATGGACAATTATATATTACTGATGTATTTCATTATAATCATTTTTAATACAATAAATAATGCTTACAAAGTCGCATGCGATCTACTCCATATTGGTGACTCCGTGTCTTTTGAAATGATAAATCGTTATCGTCAAGTTGTTAACTGCGGAATAGGTCACATTTCAAGTGGTTGAAGTTGTTTACATTTGTTATGATATCTTACGCTAATATCTTAAGTTTACAAAAATCTGAATAAACACGGCGTTTGCGCTCTCTTCTGAATCGACAAGTTTGTATTCATATCTTGTCTTTTTGACATTTGCTTTTTTAAATTGAATGTAGAGCGCGATATTGTAAACACTACACGTTTACCGTATGGAGCGTGGGATTGGAATCCCGATGGTCATGCTTCTTCCCCACTAGAGGCACGATTGTATTTGTGGTCTGTAATGTAATCTGTTGCGCTCCTATTTAATTTTATAATATCATGTGGTTAATCTTGGCAAACGTGCTTATCATATATATATATACAGCATTTGTATCTGAAATGAGGACAGTTTATGTTACACAAATGAAGACGTAACGTACAAATTTGACAACTTAATGCCATGTGTTTGATCAAGTGTGCATCACTTTTTCGAAGAATATTGGGTTTGGTCAATCACAAAATGGATCGTTGTTCATTATGGAACATCGTGCGTATTGCATTTATATATTAGGCTACGGTAATGAAATATGGCTCTGATTTTAAATAAATATATCGGATTGCCGCTTACCCTTACTTGGAAATATTACACTTTCAGAACAATTTATGACTCAGTGTATTTTATTATCTTCTTTGTTTCGGTTGTGAATTCCAACTTACGAACTAAGTAACAATTAATATTTTACAATCATTATATCCGTTTTTATCAATAACTTTCGCATGTGTTTTAGTTTAGTGTTTACAAAGGTGTAATCGCTATTCTTTAGTGCGTTGAATTTTTTTAATATTTTCTTACATTTTGTGGCTTTTCTCTTCGAGTTGCATTGCAATATGTGTCTGACAACTTCAGGCGGAACGGCATGCAGTACAGATTAAAGCAATTTGTCAAATCCCGCATTGCCGTCGCGAACAAGCACGCAGTATTGCGTTAGCGAGAAGCAAGATCGAATTTTTATCGCGGGTATTTATCACGATGCTTCAAAAATGCAATGGTTAGGCGTCATCGCAGGCCGCTGTGGAAATCGCGAAGTTCACGGTACTATCGTTGCAATCTGCGGTGGCATAGAGGTGTTCCAAGACTATTTGTTTTCTGAACATCAAATAAAAGGTTCACGACATGCACATGATACACGTGAATATAAAATTTAAACGTTTATACAAATAAATTGTCGTTTGATTGCATTTCACGGTTGCTTGTGTTGAATAGCCTCTTTAATCATTTTTTTTCAAATAAAACACATGTGCTCAAAATGATACAATATAATGTTTTCTTCATAGATGTTACAAGTTTGTGCAGGCCAAGTTTATATCCGGCGACCTTCAACCTAGGCATACCATTAGTGCCGTTATGACCGACAAAAGGTCTCTGGTCTTAAAGTGCATGTCGGAATTTGAATGGATTAAACGTTTGCAATCAGCTTACCCACTTGGATTAAATGATAATATTATAAATGTTGGAACTATTTCTAAAATAAATCGATTAATTCATTTTCTCTGTTTAGTAAACGTCTAAGAAATAAACGTTCACACGGCATTAGGAAAAATGGTAATTTAAGGCGTAAATTTAAACGTCTGCTTTCTTTAAATGACTGCTACGCATTATTACAAAATGGGGGTAAACATAAATTACTAAGTGCGCTTTGCTCTCTTTCTGTTTCTTCGTTGGCGCATATTGATAAGGAATGTAAACTTATTTTACTTCAATCTGACCCTCTATATGAATGTGCTTGTATTATTGAATCTTTCACTGACTACTATCTTAAACCATTTAAACCATTGAAAATGCACTTAACAAAACTAGAAATCGTATCAAAATTGAGTTTTGTAACAAAGGTCTTGATTTAATTGACCTTCCAAAAATATTCAATGATGAAAATGTACGTCGTTTGATTCCCCCTTATTTCCGCAATACTGAATAACCACTTATTTGCTACAAATATAGTAAACCTGTAAGAAGTATCGTTTTTAATTATAATTCTATTTCCACAGATATAAATGTAATAAGAAATTATACTACATCATGTGACTGTTCTAGTTCCAAATATATATATGGTCCAGTTTGACATGTTTTAACTGGGATCCTTAATTTCATTCAATATAAAAACCTTAGAAATTTACTACGCAGAGGCCCAAAGTATAGATTGCATATTCCTGTTGATTTTGATGACTGCATTAAGAAAATCGTAACATCCTTGTAGGATTATTGCACTAAATGGTGCGGGAAGGAAAATGCTGAAATTACTGCACTCAATGATTGGAAAACAAAAATATTTAGTATGGCCATGAATAAAATATATTTGTATGATACAAATCCTTTGGCCTTACCACATTCACCTAAATTTAAGAAACAAAATCTCTGTAAATTACTTGAAGACTTAAAATCTAAATTCGTCATAGTTCCTGCTGATAAGGTTGCTACCAATGTTATAATAATATGACGAGCGTTTTATGTTCTAACTATTTCACAAGAACTTTCACAAACTACATCATATTGTGATTACAATAAGCAACCTAATGAAATTATTGCCGACC
Organism: Dreissena polymorpha; assembly: GCF_020536995.1. Taxonomy (NCBI): domain Eukaryota; kingdom Metazoa; phylum Mollusca; class Bivalvia; order Myida; family Dreissenidae; genus Dreissena; species Dreissena polymorpha. The sequence goes on along the minus strand of NC_068365.1, from coordinate 7,456,281 downwards.
ATATTGCCGAATGCAAAAAAAAAATAAATGTAATAGTTAATATTACTGACAAGAAATTGCCATCACTTTACTGGATATCTAAATTACATAAAACGCCATATAAAAGTCGTTTTATCGATAATTCAGTGTCTTGTACCACCAAGCAATTATCAGTGTACCTTACATCTGCATTGAGTGCTATTAGATATCATATAGCTAAATATTGTGATTAAGTTTATGAAAATAGTAATATTAACCTATTTTGGTCAATAAAATACTCATTAGAAGTTATTGATAAAATTGAAAAGAAAAAATATAAGGTGTCACAAGTAAGCACTTATGATTGTTTCTACACTATATACAACGCTTCCTTACTCTTTAATAAAATCCAAACTTGTTTCTTTGATTGAAAAAACATTTGCTAGAGAGAAGTGTTCATAGTTAGCTTTAAACACTAAAACAACTTTTTTACTAATCAGATATTAGATAATTACATCATTTGGACTGGTCTTGACTTTTGCGTATCTTCTGGATAACTTGTTTGTTGAATTTAATGGTAAAATATTTAAACAAATTATTGGCGTTCCTATGGGTACTAATTGTGCGCCACTTATAGCTGATCTTTTTTTATATTGTTATGAAAGCGAATTTATGTTAGAATTATCTAAAACTAAACAAGTAGATTTGATTCATAGTTTTACCTTACTAGTAGGTACATTGATGACATACTTAATTTAGATAATCCATTATTTGAACAATATATTCACAAAACCTACCCAAACGAACTAGTCTTCAATAGATCGTCTCAATCCAATACAGACGCTGCGTATTTAGACTTACATCTAACTATTAATAATAATATGATTAAAACTAGTTTATACGACAAACGGGACGACTTTAACTTTGAAATTGTGAATTTTCCGTTCCTAGATGGCAACATCCCTAAAGGTCCTTCCTATGGTATTTACATTTCGCAGTTGGTACGTTATGCCAGAGCATGTTCATGTATTAGAGATTTTAATGATCGCAATCTTATATTAACAAAGAAATTGCTAAAACAAGGCTTTTTGTATCATAACCTAAGAAGTAAATTCGCTAGATTTCACTCAAAGTATGGTGATTTAATTTCAAAATATAATGTTTCTTTAAAATGGCATTTAAATTATGGTATTTCCATCATTTTATGGAGATGTTTTGAAGCGTGTCCGCAAAATAAAATATGTTAAAGAAAATGTTCATATTAAACTTTTCAATTAAATCAACTCGTTTTTATCAAAAGGATATTATGCTGATGCACTTAAAAACACGTGCTTGATGGTTTTTGATTCACTATATCTTTCTTCCCTTAAAATTTGGAATCATGAATGATATTATGGGCATTTTTCACATTGAGCATAATTGTGTCCTTGTGTCGTTTGCACAAATCTGCATGAAAACTACATTTAGACTCACATCTTACATCAAATCATTTCTGTCGTCGGCTGTCAAAACACCTATATACTGTTTGATTCCAATAATGTCGCTTTAATGGAATTACTATTTTTATACATTTGATTCTTAATATTTAATCACCTAAACTTGTCTTATTAATAGTTCAATTTTGCAGTACCGCCCCATTAATATTTTTACTTTAGAGTACTGCCCCTGGATTTTGTTCACGTCATTGTGTCTTCGCTTGTCAATTACGTCATAACTCTTTCTCTGTTCCTGGGTACATTGATTTTTGTGACGTCATACGACCAACTTTCCCAGTTGTAATCTACATGCATAGGTCATTGGGATTATAATTTTATTTTTATTTTCTCTGCGACCGGCGTTTCTTGTTTGATTTTTTGTAATAGTACATAAACAACCAAGCAATGTAATATGGAACTTTTACACCCATTATTGCTGCTTCTTCCTGTATTTGTGCGATGATGATCTGAAATATAAACTTCATGATGCTATATTTTAAAATCTTTTTCTATAAAGAAGGAAATTTCAATGTAGTTGACACTTGTTCATAGTTTCATTCCATTGTTCCTCAAAAAGTTGTAACTCTGTTGCTCTGGTATCTTCAATACCATTGAGTAATTAAATGGTAATTAAATTGAATGCGTTTTAATTCCCTTTTATTATTGTTTAATTTGAGTAACAATGCTATGAGGTTAAATTTTATTTACACTTAAATGTATTATGAATATTGCTGGGCCAAGTGTGAGGTTGAGCGCTTTAAAACCGGTTTAAACCCCCAATGCTTTGCATTGACCGTTCCAAGGCGGCGACCGCAGCTTTATTCTTATATGTGTTTATGTTGTTTTGTATTGTGCTGTATTGTGCTGTTTTGTACTGTTTGGGCAATCGGTCACTTGCCTTAAATAAAGGACCTACTAATTGTTTATAATAATAATTCAATACTACTCCAGAAGCTGGAGTTTCACTTCTTTATATTGATGGTGGTCATTCCTACGCAGGTTGGATACATGTTATTTCGACAATCTGACAATATATATTGTCGTGGTTTAAAAAAAGACGCGAGCTATAATATTTCCTACTATCTCCGTTCTGTAAGAGGTAAAACAGTGTTTCATGATCCTAAATGACACTGTTAAGACAACATAAACGTTAGCACTAGTTTGACATAGAGCGACAGCTATGCCATTGTTATTCAATATTACACACATGTAGTTCATTGTCAGTGAATCGTTGCGGAAAGAATTAAAATGGAAAACAAATTAATCTACAAACATATCAAGCCCTTTCTACATGCGTTGGGAATGAAAAACAAAAGTATTAATTAATTGTTTCCACGACGATTAATGAACTACATGTGTGTAATATTGAACAACAACGGCATAGTAATTTATTGAATGCTAAATATCGACGTGACCGAAATACAAACTAGATATCAATCTGGCAAGATTGTAAAATATATAACTATACGATTCTAACATGTCAGAATGAATAAATTAGTATTGTTTTCATGAATGAACTAGAAACCTGACAACAATTGTTCTTGATGTTCTTTTTCTTAAGTAGCTTCGAAATCGCAAATAGCCCCCTTAAGGTAGAGGGAGTGTAATGCACATGTATTAGGATCTATTTCATCTTGGTATTTTCTGATTTTGTTGCCAATAAGAGTATCTTTTGTGCAATATCAAAAAAAATCTAACCACAGATTGAGAAATAACTTACATTTTAGTAAACCTACCCCCCTTCTCGGATTTCTACAAAATGAAGTTATGGGGTATGAAAACAAAAATAAGAGCAAAATCATTAAAAGTGAATTTATTTTATCAGGAAAACCTTTTCTGTATACTATAATGATAGAACTACAAAATGAATATACAAACATCAACATATGTGTTGTTATTTTTATATACATTAAAGAATTTTATAATGTGAAGAATCTTTTTCGATAATGTTTAACTAAAACATGGACATGACAAAATTTTAAATCTGAAAAAAGACAACAAATTATCATTGCCCACTAATATACTTGACTTAAAAATATCAGTAAACATTAACTGTCAAAAATATATTGTGTACGGCAAAGTTGACCACAGCTAACTTAAAATAATTGAGATATACAATGGTGACCCCCCCCCTTTTCAAAAAAGAATGTGAACAAAAAACATTATATGGAATATTTTGTAAGCACTTTTTTCAATGAAAGTGTGTTTGGGCACTACAATTTTGCTCACAATATTAATATTGCATCTATGCTAAACAAATCGTATAAATTATATTGTATGTTTCCAGGTGTATATCCAAAAGAAAGGGAGGTAATTTTGGCAATGTAAAGAAATGACAAATAATAAATATTGAAGCACAAGGTGTCCATTTTATATGTATTCTTTCTATACGGTAAAAACCAAATACCTTAATTCATTAGACCTACTTACTTTAAGGATATTGTTTACAACAAAATACACTATTAAGAGCTGTAGAATATTCTTATTCTTAAGTAAACAAGGACCATAACTCTGTAAGGAAAGTCGACGAAAATAGCCAACACAACCAATTATCACTAGTTTTTTTTTAATTTAAACAGAAAAATGGTTTTGTCATGATTTTCATATGTCTAACAACAAATCAGCACTCTACAAGAAATTTGATGGCTCCAAGAAGGGCAACAACTCTGTCGAAATTTCAAGCAAAAAAGTAAATTTGTATGCATTGAACACCTATGTGCTTGATAGCACCAATTATTACAAATCACACATAATTTAACAGCTGTGTACCTTTCACACAATTTTAAGTGATAAAGAAAGCTGCAAGCTTTGGCAGAACTTTGTCGAGTACTTTCTTCATACTAGTAACTCGCAGTTGACCGTAAGAGTTTTTCATAGTGAAGATGTCTCCAAGGCCAACTTCTCCTGACCTGCATCTTTTGCAGACTCTTTGGCGACAGCTTCAATGAATTCCCCAGCCCGGTTTCCATCAGTTTTAGATTCTCTAGATGAACCTCTTTCATGTCCAGGGCTGACAGGAAATTGTTGACCTTTACAGCACCACCCAATCCATCAATCATTGCTGTAAATGTAAGAAAATACACTGACAAGTACCTTTCATGTATTGCACCAAAATTTAACAAGCCATCAACAAAACAGCACAGACAAAACGGTCCGGAATTCTGGACAGTACAGCCTATATCTTTGTTTCAAACAGTCAGTCAAAAGACAGAATAGCAATAGAACAATAACAATTTTCAAAATATTTTGTTTAACACCGATTGGCAGTTGCAAAATAGTTATTTTTAATGTTCATAGTAAAAAGTCATTTTCTCAACTTGCAAGGCTACATTAGCTTGCAAAATTACACGCGTACTCTAAACAGATGTTATCAAAAGCAATTTCCATAAATGCAATATTCATACAAACTTCTTAACTATCCCAAGCTTTGTATTGACTTCAAAACAGAGCATCCCCGTTGATTTGACATGGTGTGTTGTTCCATATGGCACTCTGTTTACAGCACCACATTCAACATTTAAACACACAACATACAAGTGGCCCCACACCATTTCTGTAGTATGTCCACAACATTGTCATATGTTGGTGGCACGGGTCCTAGTTTACATGACTGACAGGACTGGAGGCTCTTCATTAGAATATCCAATTCCACAATCCGACGTCCATAACAGTTGTCGTTTTGTTTTCTATGGCTAAAAATGGGACAATTACCTTCTGTGCTCTTTCATATATTCAAGACGTGACTGTAATTATGCTCAATTTACACATTCCTATGATTAACAGAAACTTTTCTTTAAGATTTGGATTTAAAATGCTTTTTTTGTTACAATTCCTTGTTGTTTGTCATTGTTTAGGTTTTGGGAGTACAGTGATCTACCTTGGAGGGTTTCCCAGCAATTCCCAATAATAATTACGAACAATAGAAAACTGTCTTTTCTTTTATGGTAAATTCATTTGATGTATCAAAATCCGAGATAATGAAAGTCTGTTTGCGAGAAAATAATTGTGTTTAATAAAAAAAAATCAAATTCGCGACAGCAAACGGACTTTTTTGAGTTACAACGAAGTCGCACGAAATCTTACGATATTGTACGGAATATTCCGAGCGCATTACGCTCTTTCTACCTTAACAATATCGCCCTATGTCAAACTAGTGCTAACTTTCATGTTTTCTTAACAGTGTCATTAAGGATGATGATGCATTGTTTTACCTCTTACAGAACGGAGATATTAGGAGATATTATATTTCGCGGCTTTTTTAAACCACGACAATATATATTGTCAGATTGTCGAAATAACATGTCTTCAACCTGCGTAGGAATGACCACCATCAAGATCAGAGACCTTTTGAGCACATGTGTTTTATTTGAAAAAAAAATTAAAGAGGCTATTCAACACATGCAATTGTGAAATGCAAATCAAACGACAATTTATTTGAATAAACGTTTAAATCTTATATTCATGTGTATCATGTGCATGTCGTGAACCTTTCATTTGATGTTCAGAAAACAAATAGTCTTGGAACACCTCGATGCCACCGCAGATCGCAACGATATTACCGTGGAACTCCGCGATTTCCACAGCGGCCCGCGATGACGCCTAACCATTGCATTTTTGAAGCATCGTGATAAATACCCGCGATAAAATTCGATCTTGCGGTTCGCCAACGCAATACTGCGCGCTTGTTCGCGACGGCAATGCGGGATTTGACAAATTGCTTTGATCTGTACTGCATTTTGTTCCGCCGATATTTGTCAGACACACATTGCATTGAAAGTCGAAGAGAAAAGCCACCAAATGTAAGAAAATATCATAAAATTGCAACGCAATAAGGAATAGCGAAAACACATTTGTAAACCGTAATCTTAAACACATGGGACAGTAATACAATTGATAAAAACGGATATAATGATTATACAATATGAACTGTTACTTAGATTCGTAAGTTTGAATTTTACAACCGAAACAAAGCAGATAGTAAAATACTTTAAATTATATTTTTTTCTGAAAGTGTACTGTTTCCAAGTAAGGGTAAGCGGCAATCCGAATTATTGATCTATCTATCTGTCCGTCTGTCTGTCCGTCTGTCTGTCTGTCTGTCTGTCTGTCTGTCTGACTGTCTGTCTGTCTGTCTGTCTGTCTGTCTGTCTGTCTGTCTGTCTGTCTGTCTGTCTGTCTGTCTGTCTGTCTGTCTGTCTGTCTGTCTGTCTGTCTGTCTGTCTGTCTGTCTGTCTGTCTGTCTGTCTGTCTGTCTGTCTGTCTGTCTGTCTGTCTGTCTGTCTGTCTGTCTATTTATCTATCTATCTATCTATCTATCTATCTATCTATCTATCTATCTATCTATCTATCTATCTATCTATCTATCTATCTATCTATCTATCTATCTATCTACTTATCTATTCATCTATCTATATATTTATATAGCTATAGATCGATATATATATATATATATTTATTTATTTATTTATTTATATATATATTTATCGATATATAGATCGATATATAGATCGATCTATATATCGATCTATAGATCGATTTATAGATCGATCTATCAATCGATCCATCCCTCTATCTATCTTACTATATATATATGTCTGTCTATAGAACGATCTATAGATCGATATTTAGATCGATATATAGTTCGATCTTTTAATCCATATATTGATCGATGTCTCTCAAACTGTCTATCTATCCACCCATCCCTCAATCTTTATATTTAAATTGATTTGTTATATAATAAAACTATTGAAGTGTGTTGTATTTAAAGATTCTGCTTTCGACCATTTGAATGGTCACGTTTGCGCATCACAATTCGCACGTAATGGTTTAATTAAATTACTAGAGTTATGACAGTCAGGCATAGCACACTGCATTTAAGTTATATAAAGATGTTGTGTATATCTACGAGTTATGTGATTATATTTAAAATATATCAAATAAATAGACATTTCGATAAGCGCACACGAATATTACACACATGTAAATAACAAATTCAAGACAAAAACTTCCTCGTCTGACCATAGAACTCTATAATGGTCATAATAATAGTAATGACTGTGGTCGACTCGTCTCGTTCATTATATTTATGAACATTGTCCTGTCCTGTATGCCACAAGCTCTGCAGTCAAAATAATTGACCACACGTAAAGAGGACTTTGGCTTTGTGTTCTCGGTTAGCGAGGTAATACATGAGGAGAGAACGTATTAATACGAATATGTGTTCTACACTGCAATACCATTTAATGCAACGGCTATGTTTATTTATCAGTTAGGATCAAATGCAGGTAAGTGTTCTCAGACTTTAAAATTATTATCAAATATAAAAATAAACAAATGTTCTAACACATGTAATATATATAAATGATCTAAAATTCAGTTCTTCAAATACCTAACATTAAGACAATTATTTAAAAAGAAATATCGTAAAAATGTATCGTACAATTAAAATAAAAGAAAGCTCCAATGCCAACAGCCGTTAAAAAAACTATTTAAATATGCTAAAAGTTTGGCATTTAATAACGTGTTACAAATTTGCTGTAATTCAAAACTTGTTTTTCTTAAAAAAATCAATGAAGTTATTCAAAAATGTAATTGTTGTATTTGAATTGTCTACACTAAAACATTAAGTTAGATAAACATTATTCCTACGTCATACCGAAAGTTTAGGCATTATATTTGTGTGAAAGATAAACGAAAAAAGCGTCGAGATATATAAAACACAATTAATAATATATACTTGATGTTATTCGCATGATATTTTGGGACACTTGGCTAAAAAATCCAGGCGAATTGTGGTCAATGCGTATTTTTCTCCTGTTTATGCCACTTCCAACGACCAACCGACTGGTCATCTGTCTTATACAGAATATAATTCGAAAATATAAAGAGGGAATGTCATGCGAAATGAATAGCGTCGCCCTCTCATTAACTTGTATAATGATGTTATTTCGATTTTTCTTTCTGCGTGTAATGTAAGTGTTATTAATGTAAAGAATTATCATTTATCAGAAAGGTGTTATAATATATTTTTAAAAAATCATAATTTTAATATGATGCCTTGCCATGGTTTAGCAGATAAAAGCATCGATTGTGCTCCAACGTCGGCATGAACATCGCATAATTGACATATTGAAACAAGTGTATTAAATGGGAAGTATAATGATAACGATTATTTTGAAAATCTTACCGGCGTGCAAAATGTAAAAAACTATTTCAACTAATGGACCATGTGTGCGTGTATGTGCACCCGCCATGTGATTCGATTGCCATTCAGTGTTCATTCTGAGCAAACTGTTTTGTGAATTGTAGGTTCAAATTTGTCCAACAAGCCTTCATTGTAAATGCAATGTCTATATTTCTTTAAAGCATATAATAGAGTCCGAAAAACCCGTCAACCATTACCGTTATTTATTCGCTATTTTTAAGACATATCGCCTCATTATTAAATACCATGCTGCATTTCTGTATACTGATACTTTTAAGTATCATCTTTGGATCTTTGAATGTTATCTGTTTTGTTACATCTTACACTTCTTAAATGTATCTTTCCAGCAAAACTGAACATAATTTGTAAATATCATATATGTATGCATGCTTTATGCACTCGTCATAATTACAATAGTAAAATTTATTTAACTATGATCCGCATTTGTCTAGTGTTCCCATCGGCCTGTATGTGGAGCGAGAAAAAGACAAACAATGACTTGATCTTTATACTCGGATGCCAAACAACTTAAGGATCTATCTGTTTGATATGGAACGTTATGCAGATTATGAGCTGAATAGACCACTGAGGTCCATGTAATAATGGATAGGTCACCAACATTCAAATATATTGCTTTGTGATATTGCTTTGTGTAGTTGACTAACTAATTTCGAAAGCAAATATATGTATGTTTATTTATGATACCGAGACTCGCTTGTTTTTTTTATTTTACGCCGTTTTGCCATTTTTCTTCCCTTCCAGAAATAATAGTTATGCCGCAATGCTGTGTCTTGAAAATGACAATAAATTATGCCCACATTTCACCAAATGAAAAATCGCAATATAGATACATGGATAAAGAGATATGAAACCACCTAAACAGCACTAAGTAATGGCACATATAACAACATCAGTGGTTCTTCGGGAGCCACGTTGTGAATGTAGGTTAATAATCCATGTACTCGTTTATTTTACGTTACACAAGTATTGAACGCAAACATGATATGATATAATAACAAATAATTGGCTAATAACCACTGGTCTTTTGGAAGCAAGTATAACATTACCCATGAAATACGGTCAATTCTAATTACGTAACATGACCAAAAACATACAAATTATTCTATTTGTGTCACCACCCTGGAACGACCCGTTTAAACAAGTCATTCAGAATATCACCATTTGACCAGATAAACATGTATTAGCAATATATCGGCCCTCAAACAATGTAAAATTATACTTCAAACATTTTAAGTTGAGTACAGGAAGGTCGAACATTGGCATTTGATTTTAATCGTTTGATGAATATCCACCGCTGATGGTTCTAATTCGGGATTCACACCTCGCAATATAATTACTCTTCTATAGATAATGTTTCACAGGGCGAATAAAAGCACGGATCACTCATGGAACACCTGATGTAAGTACATGTCTAAAAAACAAACAACGGAGACCTGTTTTTATAACGTACGGCCTGATTAAAAAAATGCATTTTAGTCGGTCTCTAGAAAAACCTATTTGAATACCCGTGCGAACGATGTCATTCAAGATTAACCTGTGCAGTCCGCACAGGCTTATTAAGCGTAACCTTTTCCGACTTGACAGAATGTTTTGTTAGGTAAACACTTCCCTTTAAAACCTGAACGTGTAAAGTGTCGTTTCACAGGCTGCACAGGATCACATGGGAAAGTACTTTACTTTAAGACCGATTCCAAACGAAGAGATTAATTTAGGATGATACTTACCGCACATGCATTAAGCACGGTTTTATGTATTCCGTTATTTTGTTGTTGTGTTGATCATGAAGCTCTTGATATATTCGGCGTACGATTGTTTTAGAAGGAGAATCTTTGAAGAAAGTAAAGTATGAAATTAAGGATTCATTGCGATTACTTGTTTGTATGATATCAATTTGTTCAGTTAATATAATTAACTGATAAATCACAGTTCCTGTCTATTTAAGACTAGACGTTTGCGACATGCGCACTTAATTATCGCCCGGATATATATGATTATAATTAAATCAATGGGTTTCATGGATCCAATATTTAACACAGGCTTTACGATCACATGATTTGAATATTCTTTTGAATCATACTTTCATAAAACTGTGTATTTTAACCTAATATTTGCATTGATTTAAAAGTGTTTCAGAAAGGATGTTTGTTTTTACATTAAACAGTGCCAAAAACGACAGGTCGTAGCTGAATGTGTTTATAAAGTGGCAAAACTGTACGCAAATGCATTTATATTGTATTATGCTGATGAATGCCAAATTGTAGGCATCTTGTTATAATGTATTTCAATATTCGCCGCAGATGGTTTCCGTATGCAATTTAAACATCTCGAGTCAATCAATCAGTCTGCCAAACCTCGTTTACATACACTAATTCACCACGTTCGCGAACCTCATTAAATCACAAAACCTAGTTTTAGCGCACATATGCAGTGTAGTAAACTTTATGTACTACCAGGAACAAGCGTTAGGTATTGTATGTGTCACATTGGCAACATATTTCAATTTTAACTCGAAGCACATGGCTTCACGAAGCATTAGCATATAAAATAAAAATTATTTTTGTTAATTTACATGATGTACTCAACCTCAACATCAACAATCTGCTCAGGTGGACTTGGTGTCTGCGGTAAAGGTATATAAAGTGTACAGAAAATAAGTCAAAACCTTTATTGAATGACACGGTCTAGGTGACATGAAATCCAGTCTTCGTTCGGCAATCATTTTCAAACAATGGCGACGTTGCTTATGGATAGCTCAGTCGTGAAAATATTCACGAAGAATGTTAATATCCTTAATTTCTTGGACGGGTTGATAAAAACATGGTTCAAATATAGCGAAGTATTATTTAAATCAATACAACTGGCAAAAATAACATCTTGATAAATCCTAAAAGTAATTATTCGATGTCATTGCATTCGGGTTACATAATTACATCAAAATAACAACATGCAAGTGGCAAATCAAATTCAACGTATTAAATACCATTGCGTAAAAATTATTTAACCATTAAATTACACATTGTGGCTGTTTAATATTGGCATAAAACACAAAAACTACATACTTTGATAAAAATGACTTTAAAACTTTAAATAATTGTAACAATCATCGACTTATTGACATTAAATGGACTTTCAAGTAATGTAATAAATCAGTCGTGATAATCAATATAAACCAATAATTGTAAAAAATACGATATTTTAGAACTTTTCTTTTTTCGTCATTCGCGATTGACATTCCCTTTAACTGATTATAGCTCGAATCTACGTTTATATAGTACTAGTGTTATTGAAATGGTATTTAGCTTATCTTTATTTGACGTTAATAGACAAACACGATCCGAATCGCTAAATAACTAATTCAGAAAATGTAATTTTCTCACTTGACCGCCGCGTAGATGTAAACAGGACACTAATCATATTTACTATAATGTGCATGAGGGAATACGGTAATATGATTTGTATTTAGATGAGACATTGATATTACAAGTTGTTCTCCTGAAACGACTGCACGCATGCATATACTGATAATCTTGACATATGTGTACTGTCGCAAAAATCAATGAGTGACCATGGATAAAATACATTTACAAAATATTGCGTCGTGATGTTTGTTAATTAAATAAACCTCAGCATGTTTTACACGGTCACACAAATTAACTAACTATAAATCACGTGTATTTACTGTTCTAAATGCAGAACTTTATTGATGGATGTAACACTGCCGGATAATAATGTTTAGGCAAGCGTTATCCATAAACAAAAGATGTTGAGCGGAGGCAACAGTTAATAATTGGATAATGGATGCCAACCACAGATGGTTCTCGTTTGCAATTTACAAATTGTATGGCTATCAATCGAAGTGTCAAACCTTGTTTTTCTGATGATTTGTTTACTGGAGAACATATCGACGTTTCGCAGTAATAGTACATTTGTTATGATGTTAGCGATGTAACTGGCGTTGCATATTCCTGGTTTCGATTGGCTAAATCTCTTATTGGCAAAAACATTTAATTCGAAAGTGAAATGCAAGCTTTTCTGGCTGAATAATAAAGTTAGTTAATAACATTGTCATTAATAACTTGAATTCATATTAGCTTTGTTATAGAGCTGAAGACAGTTGTATGGTCCGTCGGCCTGTGGCCTCAGGCCAAATTGGCTCTCTTTAGCTCAATAACTAAACCAATATGAATGCAACTTATTAATAACATCATATTATAATATATTAGTAATTAACTTTATAATATTAGACGAGAATGTGTTCAATTTGTTCGCCCTATATAAGTTGAGCCTCGCCAATAAAACTCGTAACTCGCCGTATACGAGAAAAAGTCGGCCGATATGGAAAAAACACGGCCAATGCGGAAAAAGGTCGGCCAATACGAGATTCAGCTAATCAGAATCCAGGAAAAACTCGGCCTTATATGAGAATCTATTTCAACAATTTTGGACGCCATTTTGTAGTTGTTATGGTGCAAAAGTTTAAATCTTTAAAATGTTATATTGCAGTTTACTTAATGCACTCAGCCCTTAATATATTCAGCTCCCTTTTTCGACAATAACAATTGTGCAGTGTAACCACAAAAGTAAGGTTTAATATCTGAGCATATGTTCATAAATTACAACTTTGAAAATGTTCAAGCTGCAATGAGCGCCGAAAGCAAAACTTATTCGAAATCATGAAGGATTAACACTTTAAAATGCAATTCCTAATGGCAATAAGTAAGTTTTCAATCCTCATTGTCTTTCTGAGTTGTATTAAAAACAACCGTAGTTGATCCAGTGTGGCTGGAATGTTATTCGGGTAAATTTTGCACAATTTCGCGACCTGTCAAATTGTGTTCATGCATCATGTAATGTCTTGAAAGCATCTTTCGTCAAATACTTAGTTTAAATGATATTGTTCCAATGCTTTATCAGTAATATCGACTTCATATTACAATATTAATGAAATAATTTTTTTTTCTGCAATTGAATGCATGGAACAGATGTTTCCTCTTACAACAATATTAAATTTTTGTTTAAAATTAACAAGATATATCTTTAAAGGTATTTCAGTGTACATAACATTTTCAAAGCATTTTGCATGGTTATATAAACAGGGAAAAAGTTGTATAGAACAGAAATTTTGCTATTTTTCAAAACTCCATACTTCATTTTACAGCAAAAACCTGTATTTCGTAAGCGAAATTTAAGCTTTTCATGCTGAAATTAGAATTATATTATAAAATTAATTAACTCAATTGTCATTAATTAGTTGAATTCATATTGGCTTTGTTATTGAGCTTCAGGCAGCCGTATTGTCCTTCGGCCTGCCGCCTCAGTCCAATACGGCTTTCTTCAGCTCAATAACAAAGCGAATATGAATTCAACTAATTAATAACATTATAGCATAAGTGTTATGAATGTGGAATTTAGTATATAATAAAACAAGCTACATTGACAGACACGATGCAAGTGCTTAAATTACTGCTTCAGAAACATGATTATCTCACTTGACCGCCGCGAAGATTGGAACAGGACATTGCTAATTTTAACTTGCATAGTGGACGTTGAAATTGTGGTTTGTTTTTATTTACACATTAACAATACACGTTGTTCTTGTAGAATGACTTCAATCATATATGTTCTAACATTCATGATATTTTGTAAGATGGCGATAATATGTATAATAGACATTATTTATTTGGTGCGTCTTGGTTGAATAACATGAAATCAATCTCAGCATGCATACGCAGTGACACCAATAGAACTATTTTTAATGGAAGCATGTATTAACCGATGCCTATACACAAAAATATTTCGATTTACGACGTTTAGAAATTCATTTTACTGAAACTGATAAGACGATTGAAAAACGATGTCGAGCGGAGGCAAAAGTTTTTTATTGGGAATGAATGTTTACCACATATATTTTTTGTGATAAACACATCAAGGTGCATCATTCCGGGTCTCAGCTCTCGCTTTTCCGATAACATATTAAATGACAACACACGGAAAACGGAAAATTTAATTGATTATACTCAACGTTATCTGTGTTGCTAGTATAAAGCACATTTGTAACAAAACGTTTGTTAAAAATAAAGCAACGTTGAGCATGAATGACTTTCTCCAGCTGTCATCACAAGCTGAACAGTTAAAAAAACAGTAATTGCTATTATAAATTTTATATGCATAATTGTCATATTAAATATTTGTCTTCCTAAATTTCCTCCACAATGATTTATACGAATTTGAGCAGTTTGGGTGGAGGCTGCTTTCGCAACCTTACTTCAATATCGTGGAATCAAACTATTTATTAACCAATGTTTAACTACGTTTATATGAACATGAAACATTACTATCACGTTGTATTTGATAAAATTTCGTTACCAATGTAGACGTTTGATGCTGTAATAACAGTCCTAGAACAATCGACGTCCAACGAGTATCTCATTTAAGTCATGTGGCCGAAGTCTTATACATAATAAGGATATGCATACAACACAGACATAGATTGTAAAACAATCATACAAATAAGAGTTACCGCATTGGAATGCTTGCTGCAAACAATTGGGAATTGATCACTAGGCTTACCTCCAATTCAAGACGTACACTGCAAAACACGAGCATAATGATTCGATGTAATTGAAATAAAATTACTCAATTATTAAGATGTTCCACAACAATTGAAGTATAAGTCACGATACACATGCAAACCATACTTGTATTCATTATTCGCGATTTACCAGGATTTCTTCATTGATCGATTTACAAACGTAACGAAACATGAACATGATACATGTTTACATATAAACGACGTGTATGTTTATTATTTACGTTAAACAGAGTGTTTTAAGTTTCACCATTTGCATGGTTTGTTTTGTTAGATTAAAATGAAAAAATTTACACATATAGTACAAATACCAACCCGCGTAAACATTTTATCGAAAGCCGTATGACCTTGACTGTAATGTCTGATCGTTATGTTAACACAATATTTTGAAAATCGTGTTAAGTTTTTAAATGTAGTTTGTATTAGTATGAAACACAAATTAAAAACTATTCTGTTTTCTATAAACTCGTGTTGTATGCGAACAAGTAGCTTCCACTTTGCCTCTGAAAACTATGATGCCATCTTTTGAATTTTCCGAATGGATTCAGTTTTTTCAATGCCTGGGTATGTAGTTTATTATTAAAAAATCACTGTCTGGTTCTTTAAACACCATTTAGGACCACACGCCCCATGTTATATTTCAGTAAGTATTATAGTGAACTTTTAAATATGTATTGTTTATGCACAATACTGACGTAAAGTGGTGAAAGTTGTTCTCAAATCTTTCCTATCAAGGACAGGATGTGGTACATATTTTTTCTTCATGCAAGAACAAGCAGCCCTCCTTTGTTTCATGTAACGCTTTAATAGTTTAATGGTAATTAAATTGAAAAGATGTCTCTTTGTTTGTATATGCAGTTCCTTTTTGGGGGTATATTTATTGATCTATTGAGAAGATCTTAACTCTATAAAACAAGACTAAACCCGACCGTATTTTGCAGTTACAAACACATAAATGACTCTATAATCATAGAGTTTCTCTGTTTGTTTTTTGTCAGCGAAGCCATTTGTGTAAATTTACAATTGATATTTGCTTGTGTTGATAAATGGATGATCATGTAATTTAAGAACACAATCAACATAAGTTTTACAAGATCGTTTTCATTCATAGTGCTAAACATTCAACGCTTGCATGTGTATATTTGAATCTGTATCCCCATTTTAATTGTTCACAAATATCACAAGACATCTGTTATACACTAACATTTGACTTTCTTTATCTACCACAATCAAACTCTTTTTATTTGATACTCTACCTTATGTAATTTGCAGTAGATTAAATTATTTTTTAAGGGATTTAATATTACATTAACATGTTATTTAATGAATTAACTATACTGAAACTGTAATATATAATGACTCTATTCTAATAATAATCATTAATAATATTAATAATAATCATTTATATTTGAAATTTGAAATAGTATCAATAGTTATGCTAACAAGGACATATGTTCAATAGAAACACGGGACCTTTTTACCAAGCAGACTTTTGACTTTTTATGGTACACGCTATTTCAGTAATAACCGTTTTATCTTACTAAATTGTAGATGAGATTTTTTTTAAATGATGTGTCCGTTTTCGAGTGATGTTTAAGGGACACATAATAAAATATATGTAAATGTAGAATGATATTTATGCATTATGATACGTTCTTGTTTGATTCTATGTACTTTTATTCCCTTTAGAAGATATGACAAACATGATACTTATCATACTGATATCATTAGCCATTCTACCTTCAATTGAAAAATTGCATTTCTCGTCTTAAATCCAACTGGGAATGCTTATATCACAAATGAAGGACACAACATTGTATCTATTGATTTCTAAATGCAAATGCAAATGTTACGTCACTGGAAAGCAAACATAGAGTTAGATGCACAAGAGTACCCCCTAGATCAATCATTATAATTGTACTGTTTTGACGTTATGTTCGAACGTTTACTGTGACAATTCTATTTTCTAGAGGTTGTTTTTTTACAACCATGATATGGTTTCAATGAACGACGCAAACTATTACTTTTGTTTTTACAAACATAGACATCACGCAGTACGTGATTTTGCTAACTTATTGGGTTGTATCTATAATTTCATCCTTTGTTCAATACCTCTCGAATTCAAACCAGGGAACATCTTTCATGGATCTGCGAATTTTGAGATATACAAGAAGCTTTGAACCTATACTTAAATGCGTCATATGAGTTTTATCTGAATGTCTACTTATTCAAAACAAGCACACGTCCAATTATATGCAATTGTTCCACATACATACATGTATGTATGTATGTTTGTATGTATGTATGTATGTATGTATGTATGTATGTATGTATGTATGTATGTATGTATGTATGTATGTATGTATGTATGTATGTATGTATGTATGTATGTATGTATGTATGTATGTATGTATGTATGTATGTATGTCTGTATGTATGTATGTATGTATGTATGTATGTATGTATGTATGTCTGTATGTCTGTATGTCTGTCTGTATGTCTGTATGTCTGTCTGTCTGTCTGTATGTCTGTCTGTCTGTCTGTCTGTCTGTCTGTCTGTCTGTCTGTCTGTATGTCTGTATGTCTGTCTGTATGTATGTATGTATGACTGTATGTCTGTATGCCTGTATGACTGTTTGTCTGTATGTCTGTATTTCTGTATGTCTGTATGTCTGTATGTCTGTCAATCTATATATTTGTCCAATGATCGATCTTTAGATCGATCTATAGATCGATCTATAGATCGATCTATAGATCGATAAATCTGTCTATCGGTCTATCTATCCATCCGTATATCCATCCATTAATCTATATATTTATATTGATTGGTTATATAATAGTACTGTTGAAACGTGTTGTATTTAAAGATTCTGCTTTCGACCATATCAATGGTCACGTTAGCGTATCATAATTTGCACGTAATGGCAGTCGGGCATAGCACACTGTGTATTTAAGTTATTTAAATATGTTGTGTTTGTCTATCAGTTATGTGAATATATTTAAATTATATCAAATAAAAAGAGATTTGGAGAAGCGCACACGAATATTAACACAAATGAAAATAACAAATTCAAGATAAAAACTTCATCTTCTGACCATAATAACTCTATAATGGTCATAATTATAGTAATGATTGTGGTCGACTCGTCTCGTTCATCACAGTTATGAAAATTGTCCTGTCCTGTATGCCACAAGCTCTACATTAAAAATAATTGACCACACGTACAGAGGACTTTGGCTTTGTGTTCTCGGTTAGCGAGGTAATACGTGAGGAGAGAATGTATTAATACGAATATGTGTTTTACACTGCATTACCAGTTAGTGCAACGGCTACGTTTATTTATCATTCAGGGTCCAATCACGTAAGTGTTCTCAGGCTTTATAATGATTTTAAAATACAAAAAGAAAAAATGTTCAACACATTTAATATACCAATTACTTTAGATTCAGTTATTTTAATTCTACCTGACATTACGACAATTATTGAACAAGAAAGATCGTAAATATGTATCATCCAATTTAAATAATAAATAGCCCCAATGGTAACAGCATTTGACAAACTATTTAAATATGCTAAAATTTTGACATTTCATAACGTTTTTAAAATGTGCTACAATACAAAACCTTTTTGTTCAATTGATGTATTTTGATTGTCCACACTAAAACATAACGTTAGATAAGCATGTATACCTATATCATACCAAAAGTTAAGGCTTTACATTTGTGAAAAAGAAAAACGACAAAGCTTCGAAGTATATAAAATACAATTAATAATATATACTTGATGCTATGCGCTTTGTGGTCAATACGTATTAATCTCCTGTTTATGCCACTGCCAGCGACCAACCGACTAGTCATCTTTCTTATATAGAACATAATTCAAAAATATAAAGAGGGAATGTCAAGCGAAATAAATAGCGTCTCTCACATTAACTTGCATAATGATGTTATTTCGATTTTTCTTTCAGCGTGTAATGTGAGGTGTTTCAACGCAAAGAATTATCATTTATCAGAAAGGTGTTATAATAATATTATATACCAAATTTATATATCATGCTGTGCTACGGTTGAGCAGATAAAAGCATCGATTGTGCTCTAACGTCGGCATACAAATCGCAGAATTGAAATATTGAAAAAGTGTATTAAATTGAGTATAATGCTAACGGTGACTTTTACAGGCTTAACGGCTTGCATAATGTTAAATAGAGAACATTGTTGATCATGCGCGTGTATGTGCTCCCGCCACGTGATTCGACTGCCATTCAATGTTCAATCTGAGCCAAAGGTGCTGTGAATTGTACGTTCACATTTGTCCAACCAGCTTTTAATACTCGTATATATATACATGTGTGCGTTTTTCCTCATTGTTTGCTGGCGAATGTGAATATACCTTCTGAATAGACTAATAGTGAAGGGTTGTGCATGCCTTAAACTTGATTAAACACCTACCGTTCAAAAGCAGTGATTGCAATCACGTATATATTGCTATAAATAGTAATTGCTTTCTTTGTAAATAAATGGTAGTTTGAATGTCAATGAGAGTGACACTGATTGTTTTAAAAATTCAAATAAATGTCTAAAAACATTTTTTTGCTGTATTTTATTTGTCAAGCGTTTTTGTTTAATGTTAGAAAATATTCCATTAGCTTTTATGCAGTTGATATTCACGTAATTTTGTAATGAATCTTTTAATGATTAGTTGCAACTGCTAATATTCGCTTATGTTCGCTTATATTTATCAG
>NC_068365.1:7391292-7433792 GCF_020536995.1 Dreissena polymorpha | reverse complement strand
CTAATCCGTCAAGTTTAAATGCATATCGGGAAGGGGCCTGTTCTTATTTGAGCAATGTCAGATCTCAAGCGCATTGGTAGTTGCATAGATACATTATGTAAGAATTACTTAATTGTTTGAAGTTAAATTCCAATATATTATAACGATTTTATCAAACAATTTTTTTTATTAATATCATTAAGGACTAACATCAAGTAAAACACCTTATTTTAAGTGTAACCATAACAAATGGACTGTTATAGCATTAAATAATAGTTTCAGTTAAGCTACTGTGCATTTTCGGACGGTATATACATGTTAGCTAACATGGATTGCAAATGGGTCCCACATGTTGCAATGATAATGATGTTGGAACCTTATGGACTGTATAGGTATGGGTCCCATACGGGCTTTGAAGAGTCATATTTTGGCCCAATATTGGCTATCAATTAACATTTACATTTTAAGCAATAATATATTGTACTAAAACAAATAGAAGATTTGAAGAGGTCACACTTTATTTAACAACAGCAACTTAGCGGATGAGACTGGTACAATGACCTCATTTTACATAACAGATTGTACTAAATTGCAGTCATCTACGCAGTTAATGCCTTGATTTGGTAATGATATAAGAGAGACCTGTTTTATCATTTAAAGATGGTTTGTTCTATCCACATTGAGCATTCTCAATAAGTGCGTGTTAGCAATAAAAAACAAGCCGTTTGTGCCTTATGTCCACCTACACTGCAGACTGAAATCAGTACTTTAAGAGTGCATTCGCTCATTGCAATCGAACTATTCAATGAGTGTAATGTTTGACCATTTTGTGGAAGTATGTGTAAAGCAATTGTCGCAGCACATCGGGATTCTTCTAATATAGTAGTTTGTACTTTTCAAGGATAGGTCATTACATCTATCAAGCTTTGTTGTAATATAGGCGTTATAAAGTGCAATACATTTATGCATTTTCCTATGTGATAAAAGTGGCGACAGGAATGGGAACTCTAGATTGATCTCGATTTTGCATGTTGACATGTATTACACTTAAATTCATGAGGCCATAATATTATTGAACACGCAACTTTATAACGTGATACAATGGAATGTTTCGGAAACATCTCTTTCATTGAATATTCATTGAAGTCAAATGTTTTACTTTTGTATCGCGTTCTCGTGTCTTTTTTGTAGCATACGCTGGTTATTCACAACTTAAGTTTTAGTGATATATTGAGTCGTGTGATGTTTGGACAATATTTTATCCAAACAAGAAATGTTTATCACGTAATTATTGTTGAATACAGTGTGAATAAAACATCTATCTTTAGAACTTTCTTCTGCTGCTCAATCAAAGTCCGCAGATATGTGAGATCAAACGCGTGCCACCGGAAGCCCGTTCTTATATCTTAAACATATTAGACGGCTAAGTGTTGATTATTGCGTCAATTGTCAACGGTTTGAGTTCCAATAAGTATGAATACAACTGCAAATGTGACAACTCGGGTAGTTTAATAACAAACACTGCCTGAGTTATAACCTCATTACAAAACTAGCTAGAAAACACTGAAGTTGATTGATAATACACAAATATATATTATCCGTCTCTATGTTTAGGCTGTAAATGAAAGATTCAACACTATATATTTTCGTAATTTCATTAATATATATTAAATGTTTCGCCTTTTTGTTAAATGCATTTATGTCGCCAAACAAAAGTTCGATAGAAAATCAGCAATATTTTCTTAAACATGTTTCGAATTCATATATTTTGTTTAAACCTATTGTTTAGCCCAATTGCATCGAAAGCTTGATACTTATTTGAAACGCTTTCGAGTCCGTATACAAGGACTAGAACCGTTACTTTGTGTCTATGTGTGATATCTAATGAACGCTCTACCAGTGGGGATCGAACCCGTGACATCCCGGCAGCTAGGCTGACACCATATCCACTACGCCAGGGCGACCCTTCAAAATTATACTCTGTGTAATACTGTGTTAATATGTCGTTAAGATATGCAAATCAACGAACTTAAATATGTTTACGCAATAACATATACATGCGTAATGCTATTGCGTCTTTACTGAATACTGCTAATATAAACCGATGTTCCATATTAAGCCAGACCACGAGTTAATGGATACCCATGATGTTTGTTTTTCAAAACATACCACAACACAAATTTCCAAATTGACATTAAATAGCATTTGCAAAAACATATACATTTTATGGAATTATTTTTACTAAGATGTATAAAGCACTTATAATATAGGTAGTTTATTTTACATGGAATACGTATTTATATATATTTAGTATACATACACACATGTTTTCCGTTTGGAGTATTTGGAAATGGCTTTGTGTTATATACACCGTAATTCCTGACCATCATAGAGCGGAAACTAAAAAGTATAGCAACAATGTACGGCCGAAAATGGTTGGCGTATATTAAATAACGAGTCCAATAACATCGTGGTCGCTGATTCTTTAGAAAGATTGTAAATGAACACACGTCAAAATTGTTTTGTTTGAAAGTTTCCATGCAGCCGTGCTTCAAAAGACCCTGAGTATTGCTTTCTTATCAAGGATTTGGTAAGTTAAACATGTATAAAAAGACTCTATGATACTTATATACGTGCTTTCAATATCTCCAGCTAGAGACATCAAACTTATTTATTCAGCAATGGATGATCTACTTATACATGAAAGTAGATTGTAGCCACTTATTTTGTTGACTTCATGTAATGAAATATGTTTAATTAATATTTGCTCAAGCAATATAGCAAACTGTATTGTTGAACTCAACGTTTACAGTTCGAAGATATCTAGGCATAACGGGGATCCGTTCTTCTTAAAAATGTTGTCTTTTAATAAAACAGCATAACTTATTCAATAGATTTAATTACATGTAGCTTTTGACACTGGCATATGTTTTGACTGTCTTACACAAAGTAAGATAAGACTTATAAAATAAATGCCATTCTGCGGCTAAATATCATTCAAATGGTTCCATGTATGTAGATGTAATTAAAAAAATCTACGTTTATGCAATACGCTGCTACTTAATCATAAAAATGTATGCATTACGTTTGAAGATGTCTAAAAGAAAACCCTTAATCGTTTAAATTGCAGAATAAATACAATAAATGACTTGAAACTTGAAACTTGTTTATTTGCTTAAACGCCAATTACTATGAAAATACATATTCAATGGCGTTTTACAATAAGCTGAAAATAAAATAAGTTAAACAATATATAAACAATAGACCAATTATAAACCTGGTAAAAGAGATGCAATCGGGGTTATATAAAACATTGAACCATAGTTTTACAATAAGCTGAAAATAAAACAAGTTAAACAATATATAAATAATAAACCAATTATAAACCTGGTAAAAGAGATACGATCGGGGTTATTTTAAACATTGAACCGTATACGGTATTTCGATTAAAATACATAATCTCAGAAAAGTCCATAAAAATCACGGAAAAAGGTAAGTTTCAAATTCTTTTTAAAAGATTCTAAGGATATCGATTGTCTAAGATCCTGAGGCAAGGAATTCCAAAGTCTTGGCCCAGCTGTACTGAAGCTCCTGTCACTAAATGTCTTTCGCTTATTGAACGGAACGTAATATGAGGCCATGTTAATGCCGCATGACCGCAGGCCTTGTCTGTTTGGAATCTGTTTTGTGAGAAGTTCAGTGAGGTAAGTCGGGGCCTCATCATTAGAGCACTTGTACATGAACGTAAGTAGTTTAAAGATTATCCTTGCTTTGATCGGCAACCAGTGCAACTCATATAGCGCTTGCTTCGAACTGTCGAACTTGCTTCGTTGTAAAACCAATTTGGCGCACATATTCTGTATTCGTTGCATTTTGTTGATTTCGCACTCTGCCACACCATACAGAATTACGTTACAATAGTCAAGGTGTGATAGAACAAGGGAAACAATGAGAATTTCTGCGGACTGTCTTGTGAGATACTTTCTTATGCTTTTAATCCTTAAATAGTTTAACATGACAGAACGACATTTCATTGATACATGTTTTTTGAAACTAAGGGATTCGTCAAGGAATGCACCGAGGTACCGAATAGTTGGCTCTCGCTGGATTATGTCCCCTGCGATGTTTATTTCATTTGTATGGATTTTCTGGAGTTGTTTCAGACTGCCAAAGAGAATAAACTCAGTTTTTGATGTGTTCATTTTTAATTTATTTGCATTCATACAGTGATTAATAGTAAATGCGCATTTTTCAAGCTCAGTGATTGCGTTCTTTTCATTTGAAGTGGACGGTTTAAAAGTTGTCTTGGCAATGTGATCATCAGCAAACCCATATACTGAGACATTTGCTGGGATGACATCAAATAGAGTTCCAGCATAGGCAAGGTATAACCATGGCCCTAAGCAACTTCCTTGTGGTACACTGCACTGCAAGGGGCGCGCTGTAGACCGCCAGTCATTCACATGAATAGTGCAACAACGACCCCTCAAATATGAGTTCATCCACGCAAGTGCGGTGTCTTGAAGACCATAATGGGCCTGAAGCACGTCAACCAAAATGTCGTGGTCCACGGTATCATAGGCAGCACTTAGGTCAATTGCGATCATGGCTGTTACTTCCTGGTTTTCCATGCCTGCCAATATGTCATTAACGAGCCTTAGAAGGGCAGATTCGCAAGAATGATGCCGTCGGTAGGCGGACTGGTTCTTCGGTAGAAGCTTGTGTGCGTCAACATGTACATTTAAACGAAGTAGCACTGCTTGTTCAATCAGTTTTGAGAGAAAGGCCAGATAACTCACAGGTCTATAATTTGAAAGATCGAGATCTAAGCCAGCCTTTTTGAGAAGTGGACGAAAATAAATGACGCGCATATCTGTGATAACTGTGCTTTCTTCAATAAGCATCCATCTAATAAAGATTTACTAAAGTTCCGAATCATGCTTCGTATAACTACACGGATCCACTTCGATAACATAACGCGCAAAAGGAATAAATTAGCCCATACTGATTGTATGTCTATATTAACCGCATGCGGAGACAAATGGATGTTCGTGGATCTAAAATTTGGTATTTGATTTTGAAACTTTAATGTTATTTACACCGTGTTAATGGGCAGAAGACATAATCAATGAACCCGGCACGGAGTGTTATCTCTTCAACTTGACTAGTGAAACAGCTGGTCATCCGTCAAATCTTGAGCGTGATTTGAAAACGTACAGAGAGGATGTTAAGTTATATTTACAATATCTATCTTCCTTTACGCATTATGAAAACAGTTCGTTTTGCTTGTAGAAATATTATATTATTGTCTGATTTATGATATAATTTTTAAAAATTGCACAGCGGTTCTCTACGTATATATGTATGTATATCTGAAGAAATAATTCAGAGGTCTTTCATTAATCATTATTTGATGTATATGACAACGTATGTAATTTGATAGTGCTCTGTATTTTATGTGTATTTTAGTTATTTCGGGAGGAGACAAAAACAACAAGGCAAATACAATAATCCTACTATTATTATAATTGGCTATCGTCACATTATTTTCCTCATTGGCTACGTTTCTTTGCAGAAAGCCGAACATATCAAAACGCACATAATCAGCATTTGTGATGGAAGCAATGACCAGCTATTTATGACTTCACTTGATCACTACTGGTCCTGACTCGCTGCGGTCAGGTCATGGTTATCTCTTCTAATTGACATTTCTAGCGAAAGACGGATGTCTATCTGTCTTGTTTGGAATGTGATTTGAAAACTAATGAGCAGAGACGATGTCAGACGACAATGTAGCGTGTCATCTTCATTAACAGAATAGGGCCTGATAATTTGAACGTCCTTTTCGGGCAGTGAAAGATAAATGATTTTGGGTTTCATGTTCAGAATCCAGATAAAACATCAGGTCATGCGAAAGTTGGATGTATTATAACATGTTCTTTTTCATGCAAGAGAAAAATTTGCTTCACGCTCAGAAGAATGTATTTATTATCGTTTTGCTTTGAAAAAAAGTTGATTGAAAACTTGTACCAAAACGCAAATCTTCTAGAAATTAGTTATAGCATGATTTCGTTTAGTTTTAAATTTAATACATCTGTTTAAAGATCGTAAGCTGTCACTTTAACTCAATGTTTAAAACTTTTAAAGTAAAGAATAATGTTACACACACATAATTTATGTATATATATATATATATATATATATATATATATATATATATATATATATATATATATATATATATATATATATATAGTGTTGGCTTTTGTTAGTTGTCCGTGTTTAATTACATGCAAATCCTTAACAAATGATAAACATGGTTCAGCGTTTGTTATAATAATCATTTATTCACTTCAACTCATGAACAATAAATAAAGTATGAACATTTTCAAATAGCGCTTGAATTTAAATTTGAATATTTTCCTGTTTTAAATACGCTTTTTAAATGTAAGTTGGTTGTATTGTATTTAAGACATTGAATATTCAAAATCATTTCTTATATTACATATATTATTGTATATGTACACTCATGAATTGACAGATGTTGTCATTGAGAGTAAGATTTATTCTCGTATTTATTAATTGTGCCTCATTAGATATTATGATATTGGTAAAAAGCTGGGATAATTAATTTTTGCTGCAAATCCATAAGAGTGTAAAACAAATTTGCAGTTCAATGGAGAAAAGCATGTCTTAATTAAGATAATGCAATCTGAGTTCAAGCCAAAGCAGTTACACTACAGGTTACGTTACAATGAGACAGTTTACTATAATATTGAATTGTTTTATGGTTTTGGTATAATTGTCTCTCATTATTATTCTCGGTGGATCCTCAGAATAAAAATGACAATAAATGTTACTCAATTATGTGTTCAGCAAGGCCTTTGGCGATGTACCCGAAAGCATTCCACAGTCATACAACATTTCAATCTTCTCGTTATTTATATAATTAATTTGTGGCATTTGGTTTGTTGCCGTTTCCCACAGTTTTATATTGTGCTTTTAAAGCACCCCGTGAAAGCCGAATGTGTTGTTTCTTTCATAATTTCTACATGATATTTGTTGCGTTTCAGTTTCCGTTGGATGTTTGAAATCATGACCCTATTTTGCTTGGCGCATATTCAAAACAATCACATTTTCTAAATGGAAGCACATTACTTTCAAGTGTTCGTCCAATATTTATTGGCCTTTGTCATGTGTTTTCGTTTTCTCTTGTTTTGTGAATTTTTTGAACTTGTTAACATCAGACATTGTTTTCTTTGAAGTATTTTTGTTTTCAACTTGACATATTTGTTCTTTTACTTCCTTGTTCGTATGTTGTTTTAAAAAGGTCCTTTCGAAAGGCGATTGAGGACTTCTTAACTGGAGAAGAACTAAGTTTTCAGCTGGTTTAAGACTTACATTAACAATGGTCAACATGCCTGAAGAGTTTTCCTTATTGGTTTAATTCTTCCTGCTATTACCCACATCTCGTTCCATATTTTTGACAGTAACATATTTTGTCTTTACTTTCAGCAATCGGCAAACTCCGCAATCTTTCGTTTGAACGTTATAAATGGTTATGTGTTATATAGGTACACTTCAGAACTAGGGATATTAAAAATATTCCATTACACTTGTTTAACGACATTTAGCATGCTTGTCTTAAAAAATACTTCTAACACATAAAGTCGCGTATATGGAATTTTGTTTGAGACAGATAATTCAAGTATACGGTTTTGCGACCATTAAGCTATGCATCACCGTTCAAATTTGGCGATCCGAGCTGTATTCATTGTTGTTTGCGCAATTCCTTTGTGTCATTAGTCGTATTGTATGACAATAGGTACAATGTACAAAATAAAGAACTTCAATGTCACACTTACCTGTTGATGAAACTGGACTTTCAATTGCTTTTTTTTAAAAATAAGTAAGGTCTTTCTTAGACACGTTTCTCGCCAAAACATTGCTTAAAGGTTCCTAATAATGAAATAATCTGAGCAATCCATTTTAATTGTGTACTGCGTGTCTGCAGTATCGGACAAGTCATAGTCTGTAGGCGCTAGGCGCAGTATCGGACCAGTCATAATTTATTTACGCTAAGCGCAGTATCGAACCAGTCATAGTACGCTGACGCTTATCGCACTATCGGACCATAAATAGTCTGATGACGAAAAATTCAGTATCGGACCAGTCATAATATGTTGACGCTAAGTGCAGTATCGGAACAGTGGAAGTATGTTGACGCTAAGCGCAGTGTCGGACAAATTATAGTCGGTTGACTCTAAGCGCCATATCGGACACGTAATTGCGCTGTTTCGGACCAGTCATATTATGTTGACACTAACCGCATTACTGGACCAGTCTTAGTATGTTGACACTAACCGCATTACCGGACCAGCCATAGTATGATGACATTAACCGCATTACCGGACCAGTCATAGTATGTTGACGCTAAGCGCAGTATCGGACCAGTCATAGTATGTTGACGCTTAGCGCAGTATCGGACAAGTCATAGTATGTTGACGCTCAGCGCCCGTATCGGACCAGTCATAATATGTTGAGGCTAAGCGCAGTATCGGACCACAAAAGTATGTTGACACTAAGCGCAGTATCGGTCCGGTCGAACGTTGACACTAAGCGCAGTATCGGACCGGTCGTACGTTGACGCTAAGCGCAATATCTGACCGGTCGTACGTTGACGCTAAGCGCAGTATCGGACCAGTCATAGAATGTTGACGCTAAGCGCGGTATCGGACCACAATAGTTTGTTGACACTTAAAGCAGTATGGGCAAAATTATAGTATGTCGACGCTTAAAGCAGTATCGGTCATGTCATAGTATGTTGACTCTAAGCGCCGTATCGGACCAGCCATAGTATGTTGACACTAACCGCAGTATCAGACCAGTAATAGTATGTTGACGCTAAGCGCAGTATCGGACTAGTCCTAGAATGTTAACGCTAAGCGCAGTATCAGACCAATCATATTATGTTAAACAGTCATAATACCTTGACACTAAGTGCAGTATCGGACCAGTCTTAAAAGGTTTACGCTAGACGCAGTATCGCGCACGTCATAGTATGTTGATTCTAAGCTCAGTATCGAACCAGTCATAGTATGTTGGCGCTAAGCGCGGTATCGGACCAGCATAGTTTGTTGACAGCAAGCGCAGTATGGGACCACTAATATTATGTTAGCGCTAAGTGCAGTATCGGACCAGTCATAATATCTTGACGCTAAGCGCCCGTATCGGACTAGTCATAGTATGTTGACGCTAAGCGCAGTATCGGTCCCACTCTCTTACACTGCGATTCATTAAGATGCACCTCTGTCGTGGGCTCACGGACTACTTTCCACCGCACGTGACTTTTAGTCACATGATCAAAGTCGCATATTCAAAATGGCCGCACCCTTTGGCTTTGCTTTAACTGCTAGTATTTGAAGTTTATAACTGGGCGCGTGCTATTAAATTTTATTTAATGCAAATATTTAATTAAATGAACATACTGCCATATTATCAATAAACAAAGCTGTATGTCTTTATACGAGAATAATATTTAGTTATCAAGAAGCAGCAATTATTATAACTTTGCTGTTTTGACAAGATTTTGAGTGAATGAGAAATGTTGGATATAAATATTGACCAAAGTTAACAATCTGTTTCGGTTTTACCAGTGCAATGCCATTTTGGTACACATGTTTATAGACCATGAAGATGTTTACTAAATTAAACTAATTCTATGGTAAAATACAAATCTTAAAATAAATTCCAGGCCAATACCAGTACAGTTGTTTTGCTACTTTTGTTTAAGCAAAATACAGTTAATTGTCCCATGCTTTTCTTGAAAGGGCACAACTGGATGTATTT
Source organism: Dreissena polymorpha (assembly GCF_020536995.1). Classification (NCBI taxonomy): domain Eukaryota; kingdom Metazoa; phylum Mollusca; class Bivalvia; order Myida; family Dreissenidae; genus Dreissena; species Dreissena polymorpha. The sequence continues at coordinate 7,423,964 of NC_068365.1, read as the reverse complement.
ATCATACAAGTTCCAGCAGCAATATTTATAATATTAATAAATAAAATAAGAGAAATATGACAATCTGTCAATAAAGTCAAAATCAAAACTGCACAGAACCAAGCTGCTATAACATTAATTCAATTCTTTACATGATCTTTTAAATAAATAGTAAATCATCATACGTGTAATACTCATGCCTTTCCCCAGGCTCTTTAAGCACCAGGGCACCCCTGTGTCTAAATCTTTAATTCATTACATTTTCTCACCAATTTGTGTTGCTGTAATTCTTCAATAGCATGAAAGACAAAAATGAAAGATTCGATCAACAGTTTTTAAAGGCTGATTAGTTAAAATATGTTGTTCAATTATTGCACTTTCTTAAGTACAGTAACATTTGATTAAGTGCCTAAAATTAAACAAATTCAAAGGGGTAACTCAGAAGCAGGTGGATCACAATATTTTCCCCTGTTCCTAAGCAAATTTCTGGAGAAAGACCGGAATTGCTGATAAAGTAGTGCATGTCCTTGTTTTGTTCAATGTCAATATCATTTATTCAAGATATTCAGGTTCAGCAATGCATCAAATTACATAAATTTAAACATGATTACATATGACAGAATTTTTTTGATATTCTCCGCAAGTGTAGAGGGTAAGTTGAACAATAGAAAACAATAAGAGCAAAAATGGACAGTGGGTGTAAATTCGAATGTCCTTACTTTCTTCTTTCGTACGCTTGCATATAAAAAAATAAAAAGGAAAACACAACTTGACTTCATTTTATTCCGTCATGTTCAGCTTTATTTATGTTTCAACATAAAGCACTTTACCAATAACTTATTGTTTGAGTCTCTTTTCAATCTAAACAACACTTAATTTACATGTTAATGCAAGCACTTCAGTATAAAAATATTCTAGCAATAAAATAATTTGATGTTAACATTTTATCTATAGGAATGCCATTCATTAATTCTATATGAATGGCTACATATTGCTCTGATAAATGTAAAAAATGATTGCAGAAAAAAGTTTATTTATTAAATAATAACTGTTACAATTTACTAATTAAGATAATAAATGTTGTAAAGACTAATAATGTATGTTGGTATTTTTTTTAAATTAATTTATATTGTGAATAATGTGTATATAGGGCCTATTGTACCGCAGGCTGTTTCAGAATATCAACTTAGAACTTATAATTACAATTTTTTTGAAAACTTATAGTATTTTCTCTATTTTGGTTGAATTAAGGCTTGAATTCCACATTCCACGAGTAACAAGAGTTTGTCAGAAACACAATGTCCTCTACTGCGCAGCTTTGAAGCCTTATCTTTGACCATGGAGGATGACCTTGACCTTTCACCACTCAAAATGTGCAGCTCCATGAGGTACACATGCATGCGAAAAATATCAAGTTGCCATCTTCAATATTGCGCAAGTTATGGCCAATGTTTAAGTTTTCTTACGGACGCACGGACTGACGGACAGACGGACTGACGGACTGACGGACAGTTCAACTGCTATATGCCACACTACGGGGGGCATAAAAACAGCAGTATATTTATTTTTCTTATGGTTCATTTTATGGATATTTTCACAAACTGAAGTTGTTTTTAATGGTGTATAAACTGTTAATGGCAAGTTGATACTGATATTGACATTAGCAAATAAAATATTCAGGATCATTGCTTTATTGATGTATTTACAATGAAATCTTTGATTTAAGGCATATTTGATATTCATAAACTAGTCAGTGCAATTTAAAATCATTTCAATAATTGTACTGAAATGAAAGAACCAATTGAATATTATCAATAAATGCTTTGTTGCCATTACATCATGTTCTGGAGCTCCTGCTGGGATTTGAACCCAGACCTCTTTCCAATTGGGTTGACTGGAAAGTATTCTCTCTTGAAATGCAAGGGCAGGAATGAAAAATCAGCAACGTTAAGCATTTCATTTATCTTTTTTTTTAAATATCTTTAAGTGTCAGTAAGGCCTAGAACTGCAGTTTATAGATTTATAGTTTTAAGCATTATGAACAGAAACAAACATCTACTATTCTACATGTAGGTTGGTCAATATGTTCAGAACTTGATATACCTGACAGTGCACGAACTTAGTGATTGTCTCTAAAGGGACGATGTTTTGTGGCCCCCTGATTAGCTCAATCAGAAGAGCAAGGGGACTCAGGTTTAAATCCCAGACTGGCTGCACAATGTTCTCATCCTGTGTCATTGAAACATAAAATACTATAGTATATTTACAATGCACATTATAAATGTGTATAATATTTACTGATAAGCATTAAAAGCAATATATTGAACCAGCACAGAAGTAGCATTTCTTAAGTAACTAATAATGCTTGGTAAGTATTAAACCCCAAAAAATGAAGTTGACTAGCAATATTTCAGCAATACACATGCAAATTTGTAAATGTGATTATTATCTTTATAATTATACAGTTTAGCATATCAAAATTATTATTATCTTTTTTTGCAAACCATTATGCTTTTCCAACATGCCGACTTGCGATTTATTCCCATAGTCAGCTTTTCCATTTGATTACACATTTAACATAAACATACACGAAATGAAACTTTCAATGTGTTTGTAGATAAACACAAGCTTTTCCTCACCATGTCGGCCTTTGTTTACATTTTAGCGGAGTTATGCTATCTGCGTAAGTGGGCATGAAAAAAGCTCTCATAATTGTTATTAAATATGTCAATGAATTAACAATATATGCAGTTTTTAAAGGTAACTACCTCAAAATAGTATGCCTGGGGTCCTAGATATTTCCATTAAAGAGCGTACAATTACTTTGATGTGTTTTCGCCACGATTCCTTGCATTGAGCCCGTTGCAGAGATGTATGTTGAGGCACAAACGACAACTCTGCTAGGAGAATGTATCGGACCAGTATTTGTATGTTGACGCTAAGCGCCGTATCGGACCTGTCATAGTATGTTGACGCTAAGCGCCCATATCGGACCAGTCATTGTATGTTGACACTAAGTGCAGTATCGGACCAGTCATAGTATGTTGACGTTAAGCGCCCGTATCGGACCAGTCATTGTATGTTGACGCTAAGCGCCCGTATCGGACCAGTCATAGTATGTTGACGCTAAGTGCCCGTATCGTACCAGTTATAGTATGTTGACGCTAAACGCCCGTATCGGACCAGTTATAGTATGTTGACGCTAAGTGCCCTAATCGGACCAGTCATAGTATGTTGACGCTAAGCGCAGTATCAGACCAGTCAGAGTATGTTGACGCTATGCTCATAGCTACGCCTTTCTTAGTATTTGATTGAACATGGCGCTTATAATGCCTTTCTTTAATGTGAATATGGGCTTATACCACAGTTGTGGTCAGGAGCTTCGATGTTCGTATATAAGACCACGAAACATGTCGTATCTTCAAAGTGGACAGCATAGCTCCTGCCCAGACTGCGCATGCTGGGTTTGAGCTTCGCTGAACGCATATGGCAAAAGATCAATTGTCGCAAGTCGGGCTAGATGGTTTATTAAATGGGGGCCCATACAAAATTTAATCCCTAAGGATTATAATATTAAAATGTTCATTTGTCAATTGCAGATTACAATTAAATATTTGTTTAATACAAAATCTAGATTATATCGTACAGTAGCTTCTTTCTTGCGTATTCCAATGCAATTTCTTTATGAAATTGTAGCAAATAGGATAAAATGACACACATTAATGCGATTTATCATTGGCCTTAAATTTAAGGCAAGTAGATTGCTACAAAAATACACTCATAAATGCTTTTTTTAATTTAAACTATGTTATTTTTACAATACAATTAAACGACTTCAACAATATCAATTGGAGAAAACGAAATCAACATATTAATTTTAAATTGCAAAAAAAATTGTTGTCAAAGGTGTGTTAGCCGCAGTCATTTTTTGCATTCCTGCAAGTCATTATTTCGTAGAAATAACATAATAATAACATTTATTTTATTCATTGCGTGCATAACTGAAGACGCATCAGTTGGTTTCGATAAGCATTAAAATTTGAAACCATAAGTCTCGCCAATACTAGGAGACATACAAACTGCTTATTGGCTGATAAAAAAGCACAAGGCTAAGGGAAGACTGGTTAAAGTATGCTAGTAGTTTTAAAAAAAGTCGCCATACGAGAAACTAGTTTTGTGGACTTCCCAACCTAACATATGATCGTAATAAGCTTGTTAACAAATTTTAAATAAACTAATTATTTGTATTGTTTTGTAGCTGCGGTTTCACATTTTATGGATATGCATATTCCCGGAAAATAAGCATTAACCGTATATTAAAAGTACATAAACACTCAAAATATTATGCGTAATATTCTATGAATTTGAGTATTTATGTTACTATAATTTTGTGTTGAGAGAGTTATTTGTATGCTCTACCCTTTGCCATTACGATCGTATGTGCATATATGAAAATGCCGAGACTTAATATCGTTTAATATTACTCAACTTAAAGCGGTGTAGTAAATTTAGATTAAAATTGCTATTAATGTTCCCTATCTTAAATCGTAGAATGAACATTAAAGGGAAATACGATTTCAAAATTTGCTTAAATAAATTCAATGCAAACTGATAAATGCATTAAATACGTTCATTCATTTTCTGAAGGTAGGATTCTGTTCGTATGAATTAATAAGAAAGCAGCGTTCTATGTTTTTATGAGTGCTGCACTGTTTGCCTCCTGTCACGAAAATTGGTTAAAGCATTGTTCTCAAGCATGGATTTGCTTGGCGATCATCTATATAGATTTTCTATCTATATTGGTTGCAATTCGGTGAATTTAACATGCGTGGTAAAGAATTATGTACTCTTGACTCTGTTTAACCTTATATGGTATAAGATAAGAAATGAGAGTTCGCAACTAATAAGTATTTGTTTTTTCTGCAATTGCTAATAAATGACCCTTACCTGTCTATATTTACTGGCGAGTTTAAGGTGCATACATCAAATACCTTCCACTCGTGAAATATAAATGGACATTAAAATCCTATCATGTTCGATAATTAATGTGTGACAATGCATGTTTATTAGATATTATAGAAAAATGTAAAAACCTTATATCATACCTTTTACACTAATTAACTCACATTTTCATGTTAAAATACATAAATAAGTATAGTAATTATAAACAAATTTGATGATACATTATTACAAGGACAAAGCTTGATAGAAAATGCTCATTATATAAAAGGTCAAATTCAAAGCATGCCGAAGGATACAAACGGTTTATTTATATTTAATGATGTTAGTACATGTTGCAAGTTTATAACTAAATTACGTATTATTATAACAATTATTGATTGCACTGGTTGAAAATAAAACAAATTTAAACTTAATGCTTCTTGAAATTAATGGACGAAAACACGCGAACTAAAAAGTGAGAATACTTACAATACGGCATGATACGTAAAACAGAACTCGCAAGAACTGATCACTCAATGTAAGTTGCAAAATGAGATAAAACCTGTACCGTACACGCAACTTTAACATATCATGATAATCAATTAATGATGATTCGTGTATACTTGGCCGTACTGAGTGCGATTTGGATAGTATTAACTTTGTACTTTAATTTCTTTTAATTTATAAGAATTTCATTATGCATTCATGTTCCCATTACATTACAAGTTTATCATTAAAGTTTCGTTTTTAAATAATGAAAGATTAAATTGGCAAGACAGTAATATACGCAGCATACAACATGCGTTGGCTATACATACGTGTTAAGGATTGTTTGTTTTGTAATCATACTTATTCAACAGTCGTAACATACGCCAATTAAGTAAATACATATTCTACGATTAATTATCGCTTTTAATGGAATGCACGTGACTCTTTAGCTTTACCAACAGCCAACACAAAAAACAAAATTCTGCAGAGTTAAATACATCCAAAATGTAACAAAATTACCTTTAGGTATTTAAATTAAAAAGCCAATACTTTAAACACCATTATACGTTTTCTAAACATAATGTGCAAATACCGATTTATATTTGATGTTTATATTTTGTAATTGACATTTAGCACGATTTCCCGATACAAGGTTTAATTAATGTGCCGGTAAGTAATCGTCAAAGTTTTTTTTATCGCTCTCTCTTTATATAAAATGATTCAATCAATTTGCTAAGGTACACGTATAGCTCTAAAAACAAACGATTACCCTACAACACGAAGTTGCATTAGTACAATTGCATCGATTTTGCATTATATTTGAATCTATTAATTTTGACAAAATATTGTATTTATATCCCTTAGAGTAAAAGATTAAGTCACGGTCAACTCGCCAAATTCTAAAAATGCACGATAGTTATTGGACGCAATATCCAATAAACATAATGCAATCTTACTTTTGATAATGATAAATATATTCATTAGATGGATACAGGATCAATAAATGTCGGCGTCTGATGGTTCAGTCGTTGTTATCACATATAATTGACAATTCTAGCGACTGACCGGTTAATCTTCTTATATGGACGTAATTTGAAAACGTTCAGAGGCGCTGTCAAGCAAAATGTAAAGCAGCCCTCACTTATTTCTAATGACGACGATAATTCGATTGGTGTGCACTAATAATTTATAAGTGTCAAATCAATGACAACATTTTAAAAAAATTGCCCATAGGAATAAAAATGATGTTTCAGCAATTGAAAATTACACAGCCCGTGTTGATATAGATTGCCACATGGTGAACGTTACTTTTTCATTTGATTTGTTGTCTAAAGATATATAACTATATTTAATATTAATTTTTTAACAAAATCAGTACATATATTCATGTTTAGCTTTATAGCCCCGACATGTATTCGTCTTCCATGATTTATTCTACAAAAACACATTGTAAATAGATTGGTTCTTTGAGCGATAATGCTGGATTTTAAGATGTATGCATAATATGCCAGCTACCTGACGTTATACCAAATTGAAGACTTAAGTTTTGACAAACATGATGATTTAAATGTGTGTGTTTATTTTCTCCTTTTTAATGAGAAAAGTTATAAGTATCTAAAAGGCTTTGTTAAGTCATATGCCGATCCTGCTCGGGTTGCTATGCGAGGGCCTGTTCATAAGTAAATTATTTATTTGCTTTAATTCTTAACCGTTTCACAGATGAGATAATATATATATATATATATATATATATATATATATATATATATATATATATATATATATATATACACTACCATACACTTTAACTTCGTTTAGAACAAAGCAAACGTATCCTATTTGCCTCACTAATTAATTTCATTTATATCTCATTCATAATTCACAATTTTAAAGAAACGGCCTAATTGGTGTATTTAAACTGACAAATAAGATGATAATACCATGTTTAGCTGTGACGGATTTTAATTAACTGTTCAATAATGTTTTGATCTGCTGATGCATCATGGTAATATAATTTCGTTTTTGTTTTTGTTTGTTTATAATACATTTATTATTTATGTTTTATAGAGATTATTAAATCATTAAAAAGTGCATTTAATGTGACGAATCATTAATAGGAACATACAACCAAACAGATCGTCTACTAAATGCGTATCAATAATACAAGCCTAAAGGATACCCTCACAAAAACAAAACCAGATGACAAACGTGTTTGTAAACATTGGCAAATTAATCGAACTGCATGCATTTCCTGAAGGGTTGCGCTCAGCGTAGCAATGTTAAATTGAGAAATGGAAAAGACGGTTTAACAACTTGTAACTGCTACCGAGATTTCGGTGTGCTGTTCAAGAAAAAGTGTCTTGAGCTTCAAGTGTGTTGCACTAGACAACGCGGCTGGTTTTGCCAATAGTTCAGCTATAAGTCTTATACACAAATTGACAGTCTTTGGGTTCGATTCTTTCGATAACTTGTTCAACCACTGCATCCCGCCGTCATGGAGCGTACCTATGGCGACTGGGGTTTCAAGAAGTACCAGAGTATCGATCATGTTCAACACATTGTGATACAGATCTTCCTGGCTGTGAACAGATTCAAACCAAAGTTTGCCATGGTTGGAGACGTCAAATGGCTACCAAGCAATTATTGACATTGAACCGCCCATTCCCATTGACAAGCTCATGAGTATCAATCAAGCTTTTAATCTCGACTAACACAACTATTGTAATGTGAAAACATTAAAAAATTGAAGCTTCATATAAGAGAACGTATTGTCCGATTGTATTAAAAAAATCAAAGTAAATGAAAAATTCCTATACAATACATGACATTGAATTAACTACATTTAACATACATTCATAATAATAGCTCGTCTTTGAACATTCAGAGCAAAGCATTGGGGTTTTAAATCGGTCAAAGGCACTCCAAATCTTATATTAAACATCGAATTAATCACAAAACATAAAAGCATTCCTAAACACATGTAATAAAACCAAATAAATATCACAGCAAACTGTAAAATACAATTACGTATGTACATATTGCTGTTTGTATTTCGAAATAGTAGATACTAGTACCATTTCGCATTAAAGTTCTGATTCTATTACTAGATTGGGAAACCCAATTAAAGTTGTTTACCCGTTAGAAAAAATACACGCATTAAAGAAACTAATCAACACGTGATTTTTAATATAGATGGCTATGTCCTTCATACATATGTCGGCTGCGGTTTATTAACAATCAGAAATACATCACAGGTAATGTTATGAGCATTTCAGCGAATTGAATTTTTAAAAAAGACTTAGTATTAAACCAATGGGGCGATGAAGGCAACTAAACGGTTTATGAACCCGAAGCCCCATATAAATCCGATTATAATCAAACGCTTAAATATCAACAACCGGAAATCAGTCTGGACATTAAGCCTATCGCCATTTTTGAATTAGCTATACATCATGCACAAGCTGTTGGACCGCAGAATAGATATAATGAATATTTGCGCAATAGGAAATACTGAAAATGCCATTCACTTATTTGGGCTTTATTTCCATGTCTAGGCTTAAACCCGTCATACATCATGCGACTCCTTGTCTTTTTATTCCAATTACTTACAGTCGCACACCGACTGTTTAATAAAAAAACAATTGTCAGATCTATTCCGCGAACGATCATTCAAAGTACATGTATATGACAACCTAAAAGCGCCATAGTGACGTTTCTTTGCTCAAAATCTGTACCACAGTTATGATTATTTTTTGTCAAAACAAAACACTTGAAACTGGTATCGATTGATTCTTAAATTTTTGTTACTAATGTTAATATACTATATAATTATGTACATCACCAATTGCAATCACATAGCGCTTTGAGTGTATTTGTATTCGACATGAGTGGAATTTTTATACGAACATGGTATGTACGGCTACTCGACCTTGAACAGACACGTGTCTAATTCTGTGAAATATATTAAACTACGTTACGAAACGTTGATAATTACAGTCAAGACTTCAGTTAATTAAAACAAAAGTTCAGTCGTCAAAATACATCATATGGTTAAAAAATATCCTGAAAAATGTGTAAGTTTCAGTATGATACTCCTGAAGGCCTCAATGGCCATTATATTAAGACCAGTTTTTTCGAGATATATTATATGATGGCATATATTTCATAAAGATAATCGCTTCATTCAGATAGTGCAGATGACCTGGTGTGCAAAGAAAGTAGTGTATGAATTGTTGGTGAAATACCAGTATTAATATTCAGTTGGAAAAGATGAAGACATAGGTCAATAAAATTCAACTTTGCAACTAGGTGCATAACGACAACATTATTCTTCCACTATATATATATATATATATATATATATATATATATATATATATATATATATATATATATCTTAAGCTAATAAAAAACGATAAGTGTTTTTTGCCATATGCTTTTTTAATGTCATCCTTTCTCAGCAAGTTACATCTCTGATAGCTGAGTTTTAATAGTGAAACCTGTTGTTATTTAATGCTGTTTGATTGTAAGTTCGTTGTAATAATTATTTAATTATCGTTGCACTGAAATGCTTTTTTTTAACAAATTGGACACATTATTAGGTTTGGTTGCCATAAAATGGATTGTAAACCCGAATTTCAGGCTTTCCATTGACCGTCCCATGGTTGTAACTCAGTTTTATTTATTGGTGTGTGTTTTGCTATGAGTGTTGTCCTATGTCTATATGTATTGCAATATCCTCGAATAATCTTTGAGAGACGTTCAGAACGATTTCCAGCATAAATGTTCATTCAAATACACAATGGACGAAAAGAACATGAACATCTGGCTGTTTAATCATTGAGAGTTTTGATCTCTGATAGCAGTAATATCACTATCATATGGATTTGTATCAGGGAAGATGTCACAAGTAATGTGAGTCTATATGCTCTCAATCTTTGTCAGGAGGCTACGTCAAGACTGTCGCTGTCTAGAACAATGGCACCTCAGTGTCTGTATGAATGACCGGTGGTATTTATCATCGTGTGTTCAATAGGACATTCACAGTTGCAGAGGCTTTCGTTATTTCGAAAGGTGTCATCGCCGCGGTTGCAATGTGCAAAACTTGATTGTTGCTGTTAGGTATGCCATTTATACATTTGTATAAACAGCCTTATGTGAAATATAATTAAAAGTAACAATGGCATTTATCTTATCAATTTAATGATACATTGAAAGCTAAGTTAATTAGCTTTATTTAGTAAATATGATTGATCATTTATTGTTTCACTCAACATTTGCAAATTTAAATTTATGATTTCATGACAAGATGAGTTAATAAAATGTGGTTTCTTTTTTATAAAAAAAGAAACTATTCACATTTAAACTAGTTGATTTCTTTACAACAAATGTTTTCTTGGTACGAACATTACAGTTTTTGAATACTTCATTATGGAAAACAAATGCCAGGTTTAATATCGCTTGAAAAGAATCTAATTCTTAATGCGATTGTAATGACGTTTGTTTTGTATACGCGTCCCAAACTTAAATCTTTAAGGAGCGTTCAAGGTATTTAAATGAATCGTTACAAAGATATGTAGATAAATAACAATAATAGTTGATTGATACAATACAATGCCCATTTGTCAATGTTGTAAAATAATGTAAGACTACTTCAATGCAATCAACGTATAACCATTTTCTTATAGTCTTTTTCAAGTACTATGAATACGAATTCAAACAACAAACGGGCTTTTTGTCGCACGAACACCAAATGAAATGTGTGTTCACTTGATAGATGTTATCAATCACAAGAATAACTTGCCAATAAAATGTAAATGAGTGATACCAAAACGTCATTGCCAACGTAAAGATATCCAAAATTATGCTTGGAAAAAAGCTAGCTTTCTATGTTTCCTAGATTCATTATTTTATATAGTTTAGTGAGTGCAAAGGTTAGCTCATCTTGTTATGAAACAATAGGTAAAAAACCAATTGCAGCGCATTACAGTGTGTGTTTTTTATATAATTTGTATCATTTTCAATTGAAGCTTTTTGCGGTCTTTTGGCTCAGAGACATTACGTTTAGCGTCAATATTTGTGTTATGTGCCATTTGCCTGTTTCGTTTTATTGGATTGTACTGGGCTAGTAACGGAATTGATATTCTATAGATGGCGAAAACGCAAATATTGTTTCCTCTGTTGCTTTAAAAGGAGTTTCATAAACCAACATATCAAACTAGTTGAATCCTTTTTGTGCTGAGTTCAGCTTTATATTTGTGCATTAATGTGTGCGGCACTCATATTTTGATCCGTACATATTTGCTTAAAATGTTGCGTATAACAATAAGTGTAAATTATTTATTTGCTGTAGAGGTTGATCATCCGTCTGATATTTGTGCCCGATACCCCCCCCCCCCACCCCCCTATACACCCGGTGAACACAAAACTGAATATGATTCTAAAACACAAATTAGTGCGTGTTTGTTGTTTGCAATTTATAAATAGGTCTATAACTGTGCTCTAAGTCCATGTGTGGTTTGATCGAGTATATATTTAAACATATAAAGAAAAATGGTCTCATATGGATCAATAAATCAATATTTGCAGTGAATCCTGAAAAGGCTTAACAATTTAATTGACTACAGAAACGTAAACGTTTTAGCCTATGCAATAACTAAGGGTGCCTAGTAAAGTGTTTCGTAATAAATGTTTCATTAAAAATATTGTAAATAAAAAAATATGAATAATAACATTAAATATTGAATTGGTAATATTGTTCTGATATTATAAAGGCTTTGGTTGGCGTAATGTCTCCAATCACACTAATGCATTATGATTAATCACATGTTTAGGCATAATTTTTCGTGTTGGAATGTACTAAAAATTATTAATTGCGTGTGTAAAACTGTCACCATTAAAGCTCAAGAAGGAGTAATAGAATAGAAGTTGTAATAGTTCTTAGAACGGAAAAATCATTTTCTACAAAAGCAATAGCCATTTACTTGTTTTTCTATTTTGAGTGGTAGCTCCTAAATACAAATAATTAGGTTGTTCACACTGACCGAGGCAGTGGTAGCTGTAAAAAAATTAAGGAAAGTAAAATTAGCGCTTCGAGATAGTGTTGTCTATATGAATAATTTTAGTTGATACTTTGAACTAAATTTCATCGTACCTACAACATTTTTTATTAATGTACATATATAATATTAAACAACTAATTAATTAACAATCAAATGAACTTGTGCGATTGTGATTACGTGTGAGGCTCGGCATGCCTTTCTACTGGTTTAAATCCCAAAACGCCTACGCGTTAATGCAAAGTTCAGCATTAATATCCCGACAGTTTTTATAGTGTGACAATATCTTAAATACTAATTGTATTTTAAATGTCGTTGCGTATGAATAGTGTAATGTGTTCTATCGGTTATGCAAGTGGGTATTCGCAGTGAATACAAGAATGGCTGACAATAATACATCTTATGATAAGGTTAGAGGAGTTTATTTATTTCACTTTGTTACTAAAATCTCAAAAATGCTTTTTAATTCTACCGTCATCTTTGTACCGTTACATGTATGGTGTTACTATTGCTGCAATATCATATAAAGGTGTTGGTTGCGATAGATTGATGTTATTTATTTAATCGTGAGCGTATAAAACGCATATAAATTTATTGTTGGACTTGCGAATATAAATCGATAATCTGCCACAACAAGACAATATCTTCAATATTTATTTATAAGTAAAACAGTTAATAAATTTTGCATGGTCGATAAACTTCTAATATGTTATGGAATTATATGACATCTGATGATGCTAATTGTTTTAATGTTCGGTGTTGTCACGTGACTTATTTCGATGGAAAAGAAAAGACGCCATCGTATCGCCATTGCATCTTGTATATGTATTGCTATATCATAGTTTGAGAATTGCGTGATAATCTAAAGGAAATTAAGATGGCGAAGTCCATGCAGAGAAATGTACTTTTTGCCGTTTTATACTGTTTTACTGTTATTAATTTTTTAAATGCCGCTCACTGCCCAGCCACATCAAAACGATAGTGATTAGCCTTTATTTCGTATTACTATTCGTTATATCTCATTTTTACTCGCTACAAAATTTCTTTGCGGGACAAATCGGAATGAGAAAAGACGAGATATGAAGCGAATATTAATACGAAATAACTTGTGTTTTTGTGTTAATTAAACATATTCTACTACCATAAACGAAGATTGTTGTTCTGTTTGCTTTGTCAATGAAGTGTGTCAATCTGTTTAATCGACACAACCAATTGATGTCAAAAAATACTTACGTATTTTTACTTTTCGGTAACATTGGTGCTTGTGTTCTTTAGATCAAGTTTCCGTGTCGGCTTCAATCGCCCAGACACAAATAACATGGCACAATAACCCCTCTGACCATATTAAAACAAATTATTATCGGTCTGGTGTAAGCAGTTGTGTAGCCCGAGTAATGCTGGATCTGGGATAATATGAAGCAAATGCGAATTAGTTAGATATTCTCCATTATAGAATTAACTACAATCTGACTTAATGGGAAGATTTAGCTGATGGAATGTTTGTTGTTTACCACCGAAGCCAATAAAATGGCTCGAGGCAAAGTAATTGTTTCTAAATGAGAATTGGATAGTATGGCATGAGTTATGTTATGCCTTTCAGGGGATTATTGAAGTATATTGGTGCAAGAAATACAACTCGTGAAATAACGTTCAATCGTAAAATTGAAATTGACAAATATCATCTGTATATTATAAATAAAGACATGCTTATGCAATGCAAGTATTTGTATCTTTAATGTGTTTTATATTTTATGCATTGATGTTTCTAGTGTATAAGCAATGTGTCACTTATCGGAAATAAACCAATTTTATTCTAACAAGAAGACTGTTATCTGTAAAAGGAACACGTTTTATGCAAATACTAAAACGCAAGAAAATATCGTGTGTGTTCTCCTTCAGTTTTGCGATATCTTCTGTAAAAAGAATGTGCAATCAAAAATATGTATGATAATATGTCTCTAAAACTTTTAGAACAAATACGAGATTAAATTAGTATTTGTTTGGTTTCTCTTAATCGTTTATTGAGACGTTATATTTGTCCATTGTTCTTTTTTACAACCGACTTTGATAATCGGGTTATAAAATGATACTAATAATGGATTTTTTTATATATTTGTATGGTATTTAAACTCGCTTGTGATGCTCTGCAGTTAATGTTATAAACATGTTTTGTGAATACTCCGATTCAAGTGAAAGGTTCAGAGGTAAATAAAGTCGGTTTTAATCCAAAATTCTTTAAACTGACCGTTCCAAGATCTTGATACATTTGTATTTGTTTTTAATGCATATTGTATTGTTGACCAAAGTTTTGTGTACTATGAAAGACTGTGTTACAATCGGTTCATTGGCACAAAATAAAGGAACCTTTCAAATAGTTGTAACCATTATGTTTGCAGTGCGTTATTGTGGCAATTAATTACATGCAGCGTATAACTGACTGTGCGCTGCATTTCAGAGTTCTCATCTGCCTCTGCAACTCTAGATGTAATGTTTTTTATATATAAAACAGGACGTTAAAATAAGGTTAACACATTTTACAATAAAAGTGTATACATTACAGAATCAACGCGCAAAAGGTTACACTTCAGATCTTATATCAATATCAGGCATCTAAGAATATACTGATGCCTTTCACGATAATATTTTTGTAAATACATCAAAAACATAAATTTTTTAACAAAACCCATTATAATTTTACGACTTAAGACAAATGTTTCCATGAAATCACTGCAAATCACTATAATCAATATTTAATTATAAATGTCATATATATTTTGATAACACAATTTAAATTCTCAAATGATTATGTTTACATAACATGATAAAATGTCTCAATTGGGAATAAATAATGTCTGAATTTATCTTGAAGACAATATGTCGTTTGCATGAGAAGATCTTGTTTCTGATTACGTGTATGTTCATATGTTGCCCCATGGGACAAGCATTAAGAGCTTATGTACGTTCGAGGTATTGTAGTTCCTGCTACGTATAAAAGACTCTACAAATACATCATTCAGTGTTGTTAATTGGTGAATGGCTTCTGTCCACTCAGACTGAACAAACCCTTCATTATACGGTATGTTTTTATCTCGATAACAAATCAGAATGCGTATATGTGCTTCATATTGTCCAGTTAAAACATTCTTGCCTTATAAAAATAGTATGCTAGCATGTAGGAACATTTAACAAATTATTATAGAAATTTACGACGGGTGATCTTTATTTCTATTTTTATCGGATTTTGATAACATTGTATTTGAAAATGGTAATTTGTTGACATATTGCTAAAACGAACGGGAAAAAAACAATTAAAACGAGTTGCACGATTAATGATGAGCATTAGCATTAGTATATTACACATTTTATGTTCGAAAACTAACAACTTAGAAAGGAAACTTTCAACCCGCTATTGTTTCTGTGATGGTAATACCATGTCACCAGGGGCCGGACTTCTTACGGGGACCCAGGACTCTGCGGGGTGTCGCGAGAACGCATAAAGACGGCGCGACAACTTTCAACATATTAGAAGGAAACGCCAAGACTCTTCGTCCATACCGTGTTCTGAATAAAACGCCTTTTGATTGCTGTTATGACGAAGCAGACACATAATAGAGTAAATGCAAACGCAAATGTAGCAGTACTTTCGTATTCGACGTGGAAAAAAACGCAGTGTGGCCGCTGTAACATCGCCTATCATCGAGTATGTCGATGACCATATGAGTCGCGTTCTGAGAAAACTGGTCATAAAGCATGTGCGTAAAGTGTCGTCCCAGATTAGCCTGTACAGTCCGCACAGGCTAATCAGGGATGACACTTTCCGCCTAAACTTGATTTTCGGTAGGGAGAGATTTCCTTGAAACTAAAAATACCATAAAAGCGCAAAGTGTCGTCCCTGATTAGCCTGTGCGGACTGCACAGGCTAATCTGGGTAGACACTTAAACACATGCATAGTGCCCAGTTTTCTCAGAACGCGGCTCATATATCTTGAGTAGCTCCAAAAACCAGTATTACTGCAAGGTCATTGTCAAGAAATCCGATAACCACTGTTTCGAGGGAGAATTTCTTTGAAATACAAACAGTCCAGATTCATCCATACATACAAGTTAATTTTGATGCTATTTACTTGTTTTCTCATTAACATGTTGAAGCTTGACGACTGTTAAAACACTTTTTGAAATTATAAACACAGTCACGCATATCGTATACTCCAAACTAAGGAACGCAATAATGCGTTGCGAATTGAAACGGAGTTAAACATTGAATGCCGTGAGACAAAGTATGGTAAGGCTGCGCCTACTGTCTACTGCTTTGATAAGCGCCAGGGCTAAACAAGCATAAATGGCAAACTTCGTAATATGATGCAACTTTATTTGTCTTACAAATGAACGAAACCAAATCTCGCATCGCTTAAGAATAACCGTTTCAAGATGAAAACAGTTTGTTGAGTGTTACATGATTTTTTTTTATTTTTGCATCATTTTAATGGTGTTACAAATTCGTTTTGGGTTGCATATACAATCTTTAGCAAGACATACTTTGTATGTACATTCTGCGTTAGTATTAGCATGGTACTATTGAATACTAGGATCATTGTCTATCAAGACAATACAATTAATATCGTAATTGAAGGCCAACGTCACAGAATACAATATACAGACATGTAACAGGCGAAACAAGTGTCCTCTACATTAAGCCAATGTGTGCCATATTTAAGATCATGCTCTATACCAAAATGACGTTCAGTTTTAATTGGAAACTTGTGTTGGTACATTTGTACTTTGACAATGCCGTTCCATAGCAGAATGGTATTTTAAACGAAAGATATTTGTTTCTGGTTCATGCAATTACTTATACATTCTATATGTTTCACATCAAGACGAGTCGAATAAAATCCTTGACCTTTTAGCGTGTGACAACAAATAAGGCGATTTTAAAAAAATTGTAAAAATACATCAACATTACCAACATCCTGATAAACCCAGACATAACCAAATGATAATAAATAACAGATTTTTAACAGAAGTAGCCCAATAGGTTTTTTCCGATTATATCCTTTCGTTTCAACATATTATAACAGTTTTTGGAATATCTTTGCAATGACGTGTGAATAAGTTTTCACCAGTTTTTAAAACAATTGAAATTATAGTCTACATATAATTCTAATAGGATGGTTGAACTAATCAGACAAAAACCAATTTGCAAAATAGAGCCTGAACTTGTTCTATATTTTCAGAAAAAGTATCTCCTCAAATTTCAGCCCCGTATATAATATATATTGGATTACCATTGAATGAAAATGTTTGAATGTAATATTTACAAAACAAAACCATGGTTTCGTTGTATAGAAATAATATATTTTAGCTTGCATGGTCAACAGAGCTTTTGCCTTAATTAAGGTGTAAACAGTTAACCCATATACTTGCACAGTGATGTAACATTTACATGATTTATATTAAAGAACAGAATAGATTTCTGAATACAAATATTTTGGTTTTGTTTTCATTTACAGTCATTCCACTTATTTGTCAAAAATTATTGCTTCTATTAAATTGACGTTGTTGTTCAATAGCGGTTGCAGAGCAACTCGTAACATCAACGGCATATACTATACATCGAATAGCTGTTTTATCTTCAGTAATGAAAATGAATGCATGGATGGTCCGGTCACGTAGGTACATGGATAATTCATTTACATATACATTAAAAATGACCGTGCTAGTTACGTTCCGTTGACTTGGACTAATGTAATCAGTGGTGGCATTGTTATTTATAACAATAACGCGACTGCGTTAATTTGAGGCAAGGACCTAATATAGTTTTCATTTCAACCCATTTATGACAAGTGGACTCTCCCATCCTTCTAAATTTGATCAATTTATTTCCAAAATAAGAGATGTCTAGTATATTTATTGCTATATTTAGGAAAAAAACATACTGACTTTCCTAGAAGCAAACAGCGCAGACCCAGATGAGACGTCTCATCTGGGTCTACGCTGTTTGATAAGGCCTTTTTTTAGACGCTAGGCATAAATGGGTTAAACCTTGTTTTGGACTATGTAAAAAATAGTCATTAGTGCAATCTCCCATTAAAGGCCTTTTGAAAATCAATGAATCAGACATCAAACCTTTCTCCTGGTTAAGTTATATATTTTTGTAAAATGATTTGTAATCATATTTGAAGAATTACCATTCCGAAAACCTGATTGTGACTCATCTAATTTAACAAAACTTCGAATCAAGAACACGTGGTGAATTTACAAGATTTCCAAATATTTTATGCATAACATTTATCAAAGAAATACCTATATAATTAGTCAGTTCCAATTTAGAACCGAATTTGTATAAAAGAACAATAATGATTTCGTCTTGAAAAACTCCTGGTTTAAGAATAATTATGATTAAAAAGCGAGCAAAATACTGGACATATAACATAAGCAGTGTATTTATTAAACGATGCACCCATACCATCGGACACTGCGCCCTTTTCGTTTTTAATGTATTTATATTGATCTTTATTTCTTCGTGAGTGATAGAGTTATTTAGAACTTAATCATATTCAGGTAATGCTGTTTTTTCAGACGTTTTCGTCGATGGCAAATTCCTAGAATTACTATGTGCTTGACATGGCCTATTTCTAATATTAAGTTGGAAAATATCCTCCTTGTTTTTACACATTACTTTATCATTTGTTTGTTTTTCGTTTCGGTAAATTTTCTAATTTTCAATTGAGCTTGTGAAGCGGAATTTTCCTAAAGCGTTATACTAATATTTCACAATATCACAGTGCCTGGTTTATATCAGTAATTTGATGTCATCCTTGTACGTCTGATACATATTAACAAAACTCCCAACAAATGTATCCCGAGGCGCAGTATTCCATTTAAATTTAGCAATTGTAAAATCACAGTATGTTATTATGTATGCAATGAGAAGAAGGTAAACTAACATTTGTGTTGCTATTATTTTTGAATGAAAATTCATATAAGCTCAAATTGGGAAATGGTCAGTTTCGGCCAATGGTTCACAACCATTTAGTATATGAATGGTCGCAGCATGATTCTAGTAAAGTGGACCTGAAAGAATTATAAATTTTATGATTATTTTTATAGGTAGCTCAAAATCGCCTGTACCATAGTCTAACTCTGAATTAAAAAAAAGTCAATGTTCTTCTACCACCTTTAGATCACCTTCAAGATATAGGAGCCAATCGGGATACATATTTATTAAGGTTACAATATACTAAATCTTTTTGGAGTGCAATGCTATACTCTCTAAAAACATGAACATCATTTATTTGAAGACACGGTTCTCTGTAGGGTCACTTGCCATGACTTTATTTGAGTATATTTCTGTGTGCATGTGGCAGGGAAAACATTGTTGTTTACTAGAAATTCACTCTTTTATCTGAAGATTGGAGACTACATAAGACTTTGACAGATGGCGGGAAACCCTCATGAACTGGATAGAAGCCGGAAAATAGATGGCCGTAAAACAGTGACTTTTGATTCGTGACGAGTTCTTTCTTACATATCGCGTGACCTATCTTTTTTATTGCTTAAATCAATTCGGCTTGGAATGCTCTTCGAGAAAAGGTATGGTTATGAGGGTCTCTATGCGCAAAAGTTTGACTTTATTTTTCGTTAAAGTTATTGCTTTTACATTGAATTTGTGTAGGAAATCTTTTACTATATTGTAACCTAAACTAGCTTTATGTGAAAAATGTAATATCATCTGCAAGTGCAAAATATGACTGGGAAAGCTGATTTTTGGTAATTTCTTAGCAAAAGAGAAGAAAATTAGTGCATTAAATGCATGAATTCAGATTATTTGACCTGGAATAGTTGTTTTTCAAGTTGACCCCCCACCCTTGTATAGCCGAATAAGGGCTAAATTGCTTTCCGACTTAAATTCAAAGGCATTTTGGTTGACCGTGTAGCGTTATTGTGCTACAAGAAGTCAGAATTCAATGCCAAGGACTCCGCAATCCAGTAACGCAACAATAGCTTGTGCGTAAAGCATGAACATTCAAACGGAGCCCCATTTCACCTACATGGAATGGCGGACATTTTTACAGTTTTGACAGTGCAACAGATGCTTAACTGAGCCAGCTTTCATATTTAGTACAATCATGCATATTTCAAGCCTTATCACCTCATATTATTCATAGAAATACACTTAAAATACATAAATGCATGTTTTTTTCTTCATTTTATATCTATTTCTATTGGGTATTTTGACTTTTTCAGGTAGAGGAATGTCTGCGACTAAGCCGAGGGCCACTGGATAAGGGTTGTTGATGGTAAAACAGGTAATAATACTAATTTATTATCATGTACACAGGCAAATAAGCATATTTATGATGCTTAAGGTGTGAAATACTGTCCTAATCAGTTTTGTGGTCACTCAAACTCTTGCTGTCGTGCAATTCCCATGCAGTTTGTATCGATTATTCCGCGTCCTGACACGTAAAGCTCGTGCTCTGTTGGCAGCAGAAGTTGGCACTCAACATGTTTATCCTTGTTCCTGAGCATGTATGCAGCACAGCTGAGTTGATTTGCTACTTGTTACCCTACAATTAGCTTGTGTTTGGTACTGTTTTCTCACAATATGCTTACAGTCATGGTTCCGGCTTGAGAAGATGTCGCGTCCAACTTAAACATAGGATTGTTGTAGCGAGTGTCCCCTTCATCGTTTACATTAGAGGGATCTTTTTGACAAAATTTGGCACTTTCAGCAACCAGTTTTGTTTTTTATTTGGTAAATGCTTCTCTCATTCAGTGATTTAAGGGCAGTATTGACTTTATTTGCTTGTCTTTGCATACAGAGGGGACATGGATCAATGATGTTTGTTGTGTTGAGAATTCTGCGGGAAGCTGTGTCCCCAAAAGAAGTACTAGAAACCCCTTTCAGGCAGCCTGCATTGATCTGAGCTGCCTTTCTGCCCCTGTTACTACATGGAACCTCATTTCTATGCTTAAAATGCTTGCCTACATATATGTATCTTGTTCATTTTAACCTTTCCGTCCATTCTATACCCCCAAAATGAGCATTTTTTCTTTCGCTTGGTTATGAATCCCCATTTTTTACCCAGATTGCCACCATAAAAATAGTCAAAAGTACTTATTTTGTGCCAAAAATATGAAATTTTGTATTCTATTGAACCTCTAAATGAGAGCTGGCAATGCATATTGACCATCTGCTGCAGTTTAAAGGCACCCATGACATTAAATGCTAGGATATATCATTGGCCTCTGGCAAATAATTGGGCTCCGAGCGACAAGGCGCGTTTCAAGATTTCACACTTTTATTGGTGCTAAACAACAAGTTATTGGAAGCTTATTGATTTCTTCTCTTCAAAGTATCTTTGATCTCTCATTTGTACTAATTTGTTTATTTTCTTGGATGAAATTGGATTTTCTTTGCTTTGAAATTGACATTTTTGGGGTGATTTAAAAAAAAAAACCCACAAAATTGACATTATCAAAATTGCTTAGAGTGAAAATATCTAACAAAGTCATTCTTTCACCACCCCGCATAAGCCCCACGTGCATGTCCATTTGGTTTGTTTTGGTATTTTGTTGCAGATATTGAACTTAGCACATTTAAATCTTAAAGGGACATTTAAGCTTTAACAGGCCTAAAATCGCCTTCTTTGGACCGAAAACACCCGCGTGTGAAAATATGAAAAAAAATGGCCAAATGGACAGATAATCCAGCCAAACTTATTATGTGTGTGCAATATGAATAGGAAGATAAGAATATGCAAGAAAAACACATTTTAATCAGAAGATATTTTTCCTTTAGGTTACAATATACTAAATCTTTTTGGAGTGCAATGCTATACTCTCTAAAAACATGAACATCATTTATTTGAAGACACGGTTCTCTGTAGGGTCACTTGCCATGACTTTATTTGAGTATATTTCTGTGTGCATGTGGCAGGGAAAACATTGTTGTTTACTAGAAATTCACTCTTTTATCTGAAGATTGGAGACTACATAAGACTTTGACAGATGGCGGGAAACCCTCATGAACTGGATAGAAGCCGGAAAATAGATGGCCGTAAAACAGTGACTTTTGATTCGTGACGAGTTCTTTCTTACATATCGCGTGACCTATCTTTTTTATTGCTTAAATCAATTCGGCTTGGAATGCTCTTCGAGAAAAGGTATGGTTATGAGGGTCTCTATGCGCAAAAGTTTGACTTTATTTTTCGTTAAAGTTATTGCTTTTACATTGAATTTGTGTAGGAAATCTTTTACTATATTGTAACCTAAACTAGCTTTATGTGAAAAATGTAATATCATCTGCAAGTGCAAAATATGACTGGGAAAGCTGATTTTTGGTAATTTCTTAGCAAAAGAGAAGAAAATTAGTGCATTAAATGCATGAATTCAGATTATTTGACCTGGAATAGTTGTTTTTCAAGTTGACCCCCCACCCTTGTATAGCCGAATAAGGGCTAAATTGCTTTCCGACTTAAATTCAAAGGCATTTTGGTTGACCGTGTAGCGTTATTGTGCTACAAGAAGTCAGAATTCAATGCCAAGGACTCCGCAATCCAGTAACGCAACAATAGCTTGTGCGTAAAGCATGAACATTCAAACGGAGCCCCATTTCACCTACATGGAATGGCGGACATTTTTACAGTTTTGACAGTGCAACAGATGCTTAACTGAGCCAGCTTTCATATTTAGTACAATCATGCATATTTCAAGCCTTATCACCTCATATTATTCATAGAAATACACTTAAAATACATAAATGCATGTTTTTTTCTTCATTTTATATCTATTTCTATTGGGTATTTTGACTTTTTCAGGTAGAGGAATGTCTGCGACTAAGCCGAGGGCCACTGGATAAGGGTTGTTGATGGTAAAACAGGTAATAATACTAATTTATTATCATGTACACAGGCAAATAAGCATATTTATGATGCTTAAGGTGTGAAATACTGTCCTAATCAGTTTTGTGGTCACTCAAACTCTTGCTGTCGTGCAATTCCCATGCAGTTTGTATCGATTATTCCGCGTCCTGACACGTAAAGCTCGTGCTCTGTTGGCAGCAGAAGTTGGCACTCAACATGTTTATCCTTGTTCCTGAGCATGTATGCAGCACAGCTGAGTTGATTTGCTACTTGTTACCCTACAATTAGCTTGTGTTTGGTACTGTTTTCTCACAATATGCTTACAGTCATGGTTCCGGCTTGAGAAGATGTCGCGTCCAACTTAAACATAGGATTGTTGTAGCGAGTGTCCCCTTCATCGTTTACATTAGAGGGATCTTTTTGACAAAATTTGGCACTTTCAGCAACCAGTTTTGTTTTTTATTTGGTAAATGCTTCTCTCATTCAGTGATTTAAGGGCAGTATTGACTTTATTTGCTTGTCTTTGCATACAGAGGGGACATGGATCAATGATGTTTGTTGTGTTGAGAATTCTGCGGGAAGCTGTGTCCCCAAAAGAAGTACTAGAAACCCCTTTCAGGCAGCCTGCATTGATCTGAGCTGCCTTTCTGCCCCTGTTACTACATGGAACCTCATTTCTATGCTTAAAATGCTTGCCTACATATATGTATCTTGTTCATTTTAACCTTTCCGTCCATTCTATACCCCCAAAATGAGCATTTTTTCTTTCGCTTGGTTATGAATCCCCATTTTTTACCCAGATTGCCACCATAAAAATAGTCAAAAGTACTTATTTTGTGCCAAAAATATGAAATTTTGTATTCTATTGAACCTCTAAATGAGAGCTGGCAATGCATATTGACCATCTGCTGCAGTTTAAAGGCACCCATGACATTAAATGCTAGGATATATCATTGGCCTCTGGCAAATAATTGGGCTCCGAGCGACAAGGCGCGTTTCAAGATTTCACACTTTTATTGGTGCTAAACAACAAGTTATTGGAAGCTTATTGATTTCTTCTCTTCAAAGTATCTTTGATCTCTCATTTGTACTAATTTGTTTATTTTCTTGGATGAAATTGGATTTTCTTTGCTTTGAAATTGACATTTTTGGGGTGATTTAAAAAAAAAACCCACAAAATTGACATTATCAAAATTGCTTAGAGTGAAAATATCTAACAAAGTCATTCTTTCACCACCCCGCATAAGCCCCACGTGCATGTCCATTTGGTTTGTTTTGGTATTTTGTTGCAGATATTGAACTTAGCACATTTAAATCTTAAAGGGACATTTAAGCTTTAACAGGCCTAAAATCGCCTTCTTTGGACCGAAAACACCCGCGTGTGAAAATATGAAAAAAAATGGCCAAATGGACAGATAATCCAGCCAAACTTATTATGTGTGTGCAATATGAATAGGAAGATAAGAATATGCAAGAAAAACACATTTTAATCAGAAGATATTTTTCCTTTAGGTTACAATATACTAAATCTTTTTGGAGTGCAATGCTATACTCTCTAAAAACATGAACATCATTTATTTGAAGACACGGTTCTCTGTAGGGTCACTTGCCATGACTTTATTTGAGTATATTTCTGTGTGCATGTGGCAGGGAAAACATTGTTGTTTACTAGAAATTCACTCTTTTATCTGAAGATTGGAGACTACATAAGACTTTGACAGATGGCGGGAAACCCTCATGAACTGGATAGAAGCCGGAAAATAGATGGCCGTAAAACAGTGACTTTTGATTCGTGACGAGTTCTTTCTTACATATCGCGTGACCTATCTTTTTTATTGCTTAAATCAATTCGGCTTGGAATGCTCTTCGAGAAAAGGTATGGTTATGAGGGTCTCTATGCGCAAAAGTTTGACTTTATTTTTCGTTAAAGTTATTGCTTTTACATTGAATTTGTGTAGGAAATCTTTTACTATATTGTAACCTAAACTAGCTTTATGTGAAAAATGTAATATCATCTGCAAGTGCAAAATATGACTGGGAAAGCTGATTTTTGGTAATTTCTTAGCAAAAGAGAAGAAAATTAGTGCATTAAATGCATGAATTCAGATTATTTGACCTGGAATAGTTGTTTTTCAAGTTGACCCCCCACCCTTGTATAGCCGAATAAGGGCTAAATTGCTTTCCGACTTAAATTCAAAGGCATTTTGGTTGACCGTGTAGCGTTATTGTGCTACAAGAAGTCAGAATTCAATGCCAAGGACTCCGCAATCCAGTAACGCAACAATAGCTTGTGCGTAAAGCATGAACATTCAAACGGAGCCCCATTTCACCTACATGGAATGGCGGACATTTTTACAGTTTTGACAGTGCAACAGATGCTTAACTGAGCCAGCTTTCATATTTAGTACAATCATGCATATTTCAAGCCTTATCACCTCATATTATTCATAGAAATACACTTAAAATACATAAATGCATGTTTTTTTCTTCATTTTATATCTATTTCTATTGGGTATTTTGACTTTTTCAGGTAGAGGAATGTCTGCGACTAAGCCGAGGGCCACTGGATAAGGGTTGTTGATGGTAAAACAGGTAATAATACTAATTTATTATCATGTACACAGGCAAATAAGCATATTTATGATGCTTAAGGTGTGAAATACTGTCCTAATCAGTTTTGTGGTCACTCAAACTCTTGCTGTCGTGCAATTCCCATGCAGTTTGTATCGATTATTCCGCGTCCTGACACGTAAAGCTCGTGCTCTGTTGGCAGCAGAAGTTGGCACTCAACATGTTTATCCTTGTTCCTGAGCATGTATGCAGCACAGCTGAGTTGATTTGCTACTTGTTACCCTACAATTAGCTTGTGTTTGGTACTGTTTTCTCACAATATGCTTACAGTCATGGTTCCGGCTTGAGAAGATGTCGCGTCCAACTTAAACATAGGATTGTTGTAGCGAGTGTCCCCTTCATCGTTTACATTAGAGGGATCTTTTTGACAAAATTTGGCACTTTCAGCAACCAGTTTTGTTTTTTATTTGGTAAATGCTTCTCTCATTCAGTGATTTAAGGGCAGTATTGACTTTATTTGCTTGTCTTTGCATACAGAGGGGACATGGATCAATGATGTTTGTTGTGTTGAGAATTCTGCGGGAAGCTGTGTCCCCAAAAGAAGTACTAGAAACCCCTTTCAGGCAGCCTGCATTGATCTGAGCTGCCTTTCTGCCCCTGTTACTACATGGAACCTCATTTCTATGCTTAAAATGCTTGCCTACATATATGTATCTTGTTCATTTTAACCTTTCCGTCCATTCTATACCCCCAAAATGAGCATTTTTTCTTTCGCTTGGTTATGAATCCCCATTTTTTACCCAGATTGCCACCATAAAAATAGTCAAAAGTACTTATTTTGTGCCAAAAATATGAAATTTTGTATTCTATTGAACCTCTAAATGAGAGCTGGCAATGCATATTGACCATCTGCTGCAGTTTAAAGGCACCCATGACATTAAATGCTAGGATATATCATTGGCCTCTGGCAAATAATTGGGCTCCGAGCGACAAGGCGCGTTTCAAGATTTCACACTTTTATTGGTGCTAAACAACAAGTTATTGGAAGCTTATTGATTTCTTCTCTTCAAAGTATCTTTGATCTCTCATTTGTACTAATTTGTTTATTTTCTTGGATGAAATTGGATTTTCTTTGCTTTGAAATTGACATTTTTGGGGTGATTTAAAAAAAAAAAACCACAAAATTGACATTATCAAAATTGCTTAGAGTGAAAATATCTAACAAAGTCATTCTTTCACCACCCCGCATAAGCCCCACGTGCATGTCCATTTGGTTTGTTTTGGTATTTTGTTGCAGATATTGAACTTAGCACATTTAAATCTTAAAGGGACATTTAAGCTTTAACAGGCCTAAAATCGCCTTCTTTGGACCGAAAACACCCGCGTGTGAAAATATGAAAAAAAATGGCCAAATGGACAGATAATCCAGCCAAACTTATTATGTGTGTGCAATATGAATAGGAAGATAAGAATATGCAAGAAAAACACATTTTAATCAGAAGATATTTTTCCTTTAGGTTACAATATACTAAATCTTTTTGGAGTGCAATGCTATACTCTCTAAAAACATGAACATCATTTATTTGAAGACACGGTTCTCTGTAGGGTCACTTGCCATTACTTTATTTGAGTATATTTCTGTGTGCATGTGGCAGGGAAAACATTGTTGTTTACTAGAAATTCACTCTTTTATCTGAAGATTGGAGACTACATAAGACTTTGACAGATGGCGGGAAACCCTCATGAACTGGATAGAAGCCGGAAAATAGATGGCCGTAAAACAGTGACTTTTGATTCGTGACGAGTTCTTTCTTACATATCGCGTGACCTATCTTTTTTATTGCTTAAATCAATTCGGCTTGGAATGCTCTTCGAGAAAAGGTATGGTTATGAGGGTCTCTATGCGCAAAAGTTTGACTTTATTTTTCGTTAAAGTTATTGCTTTTACATTGAATTTGTGTAGGAAATCTTTTACTATATTGTAACCTAAACTAGCTTTATGTGAAAAATGTAATATCATCTGCAAGTGCAAAATATGACTGGGAAAGCTGATTTTTGGTAATTTCTTAGCAAAAGAGAAGAAAATTAGTGCATTAAATGCATGAATTCAGATTATTTGACCTGGAATAGTTGTTTTTCAAGTTGACCCCCCACCCTTGTATAGCCGAATAAGGGCTAAATTGCTTTCCGACTTAAATTCAAAGGCATTTTGGTTGACCGTGTAGCGTTATTGTGCTACAAGAAGTCAGAATTCAATGCCAAGGACTCCGCAATCCAGTAACGCAACAATAGCTTGTGCGTAAAGCATGAACATTCAAACGGAGCCCCATTTCACCTACATGGAATGGCGGACATTTTTACAGTTTTGACAGTGCAACAGATGCTTAACTGAGCCAGCTTTCATATTTAGTACAATCATGCATATTTCAAGCCTTATCACCTCATATTATTCATAGAAATACACTTAAAATACATAAATGCATGTTTTTTTTCTTCATTTTATATCTATTTCTATTGGGTATTTTGACTTTTTCAGGTAGAGGAATGTCTGCGACTAAGCCGAGGGCCACTGGATAAGGGTTGTTGATGGTAAAACAGGTAATAATACTAATTTATTATCATGTACACAGGCAAATAAGCATATTTATGATGCTTAAGGTGTGAAATACTGTCCTAATCAGTTTTGTGGTCACTCAAACTCTTGCTGTCGTGCAATTCCCATGCAGTTTGTATCGATTATTCCGCGTCCTGACACGTAAAGCTCGTGCTCTGTTGGCAGCAGAAGTTGGCACTCAACATGTTTATCCTTGTTCCTGAGCATGTATGCAGCACAGCTGAGTTGATTTGCTACTTGTTACCCTACAATTAGCTTGTGTTTGGTACTGTTTTCTCACAATATGCTTACAGTCATGGTTCCGGCTTGAGAAGATGTCGCGTCCAACTTAAACATAGGATTGTTGTAGCGAGTGTCCCCTTCATCGTTTACATTAGAGGGATCTTTTTGACAAAATTTGGCACTTTCAGCAACCAGTTTTGTTTTTTATTTGGTAAATGCTTCTCTCATTCAGTGATTTAAGGGCAGTATTGACTTTATTTGCTTGTCTTTGCATACAGAGGGGACATGGATCAATGATGTTTGTTGTGTTGAGAATTCTGCGGGAAGCTGTGTCCCCAAAAGAAGTACTAGAAACCCCTTTCAGGCAGCCTGCATTGATCTGAGCTGCCTTTCTGCCCCTGTTACTACATGGAACCTCATTTCTATGCTTAAAATGCTTGCCTACATATATGTATCTTGTTCATTTTAACCTTTCCGTCCATTCTATACCCCCAAAATGAGCATTTTTTCTTTCGCTTGGTTATGAATCCCCATTTTTTACCCAGATTGCCACCATAAAAATAGTCAAAAGTACTTATTTTGTGCCAAAAATATGAAATTTTGTATTCTATTGAACCTCTAAATGAGAGCTGGCAATGCATATTGACCATCTGCTGCAGTTTAAAGGCACCCATGACATTAAATGCTAGGATATATCATTGGCCTCTGGCAAATAATTGGGCTCCGAGCGACAAGGCGCGTTTCAAGATTTCACACTTTTATTGGTGCTAAACAACAAGTTATTGGAAGCTTATTGATTTCTTCTCTTCAAAGTATCTTTGATCTCTCATTTGTACTAATTTGTTTATTTTCTTGGATGAAATTGGATTTTCTTTGCTTTGAAATTGACATTTTTGGGGTGATTTAAAAAAAAAAACCCACAAAATTGACATTATCAAAATTGCTTAGAGTGAAAATATCTAACAAAGTCATTCTTTCACCACCCCGCATAAGCCCCACGTGCATGTCCATTTGGTTTGTTTTGGTATTTTGTTGCAGATATTGAACTTAGCACATTTAAATCTTAAAGGGACATTTAAGCTTTAACAGGCCTAAAATCGCCTTCTTTGGACCGAAAACACCCGCGTGTGAAAATATGAAAAAAAATGGCCAAATGGACAGATAATCCAGCCAAACTTATTATGTGTGTGCAATATGAATAGGAAGATAAGAATATGCAAGAAAAACACATTTTAATCAGAAGATATTTTTCCTTTAGGTTACAATATACTAAATCTTTTTGGAGTGCAATGCTATACTCTCTAAAAACATGAACATCATTTATTTGAAGACACGGTTCTCTGTAGGGTCACTTGCCATTACTTTATTTGAGTATATTTCTGTGTGCATGTGGCAGGGAAAACATTGTTGTTTACTAGAAATTCACTCTTTTATCTGAAGATTGGAGACTACATAAGACTTTGACAGATGGCGGGAAACCCTCATGAACTGGATAGAAGCCGGAAAATAGATGGCCGTAAAACAGTGACTTTTGATTCGTGACGAGTTCTTTCTTACATATCGCGTGACCTATCTTTTTTATTGCTTAAATCAATTCGGCTTGGAATGCTCTTCGAGAAAAGGTATGGTTATGAGGGTCTCTATGCGCAAAAGTTTGACTTATTTTTCGTTAAAGTTATTGCTTTTACATTGAATTTGTGTAGGAAATCTTTTACTATATTGTAACCTAAACTAGCTTTATGTGAAAAATGTAATATCATCTGCAAGTGCAAAATATGACTGGGAAAGCTGATTTTTGGTAATTTCTTAGCAAAAGAGAAGAAAATTAGTGCATTAAATGCATGAATTCAGATTATTTGACCTGGAATAGTTGTTTTTCAAGTTGACCCCCCCACCCTTGTATAGCCGAATAAGGGCTAAATTGCTTTCCGACTTAATTCAAAGGCATTTTGGTTGACCGTGTAGCGTTATTGTGCTACAAGAAGTCAGAATTCAATGCCAAGGACTCCGCAATCCAGTAACGCAACAATAGCTTGTGCGTAAAGCATGAACATTCAAACGGAGCCCCATTTCACCTACATGGAATGGCGGACATTTTTACAGTTTTGACAGTGCAACAGATGCTTAACTGAGCCAGCTTTCATATTTAGTACAATCATGCATATTTCAAGCCTTATCACCTCATATTATTCATAGAAATACACTTAAAATACATAAATGCATGTTTTTTTTTCTTCATTTTATATCTATTTCTATTGGGTATTTTGACTTTTTCAGGTAGAGGAATGTCTGCGACTAAGCCGAGGGCCACTGGATAAGGGTTGTTGATGGTAAAACAGGTAATAATACTAATTTATTATCATGTACACAGGCAAATAAGCATATTTATGATGCTTAAGGTGTGAAATACTGTCCTAATCAGTTTGTGGTCACTCAAACTCTTGCTGTCGTGCAATTCCCATGCAGTTTGTATCGATTATTCCGCGTCCTGACACGTAAAGCTCGTGCTCTGTTGGCAGCAGAAGTTGGCACTCAACATGTTTATCCTTGTTCCTGAGCATGTATGCAGCACAGCTGAGTTGATTTGCTACTTGTTACCCTACAATTAGCTTGTGTTTGGTACTGTTTTCTCACAATATGCTTACAGTCATGGTTCCGGCTTGAGAAGATGTCGCGTCCAACTTAAACATAGGATTGTTGTAGCGAGTGTCCCCTTCATCGTTTACATTAGAGGGATCTTTTTGACAAAATTTGGCACTTTCAGCAACCAGTTTTGTTTTTTATTTGGTAAATGCTTCTCTCATTCAGTGATTTAAGGGCAGTATTGACTTTATTTGCTTGTCTTTGCATACAGAGGGGACATGGATCAATGATGTTTGTTGTGTTGAGAATTCTGCGGGAAGCTGTGTCCCCAAAAGAAGTACTAGAAACCCCTTTCAGGCAGCCTGCATTGATCTGAGCTGCCTTTCTGCCCCTGTTACTACATGGAACCCTCATTTCTATGCTTAAAATGCTTGCCTACATATATGTATCTTGTTCATTTTAACCTTTCCGTCCATTCTATACCCCCAAAATGAGCATTTTTTCTTTCGCTTGGTTATGAATCCCCATTTTTTACCCAGATTGCCACCATAAAAATAGTCAAAAGTACTTATTTTGTGCCAAAAATATGAAATTTTGTATTCTATTGAACCTCTAAATGAGAGCTGGCAATGCATATTGACCATCTGCTGCAGTTTAAAGGCACCCATGACATTAAATGCTAGGATATATCATTGGCCTCTGGCAAATAATTGGGCTCCGAGCGACAAGGCGCGTTTCAAGATTTCACACTTTTATTGGTGCTAAACAACAAGTTATTGGAAGCTTATTGATTTCTTCTCTTCAAAGTATCTTTGATCTCTCATTTGTACTAATTTGTTATTTTCTTGGATGAAATTGGATTTTCTTTGCTTTGAATTGACATTTTTGGGGTGATTTAAAAAAAAAAAAACCACAAAATTGACATTATCAAAATTGCTTAGAGTGAAAATATCTAACAAAGTCATTCTTTCACCACCCCGCATAAGCCCCACGTGCATGTCCATTTGGTTTGTTTTGGTATTTTGTTGCAGATATTGAACTTAGCACATTTAAATCTTAAAGGGACATTTAAGCTTAACAGGCCTAAAATCGCCTTCTTTGGACCGAAAACACCCGCGTGTGAAATATGAAAAAAAATGGCCAAATGGACAGATAATCCAGCCAAACTTATTATGTGTGTGCAATATGAATAGGAAGATAAGAATATGCAAGAAAAACACATTTTAATCAGAAGATATTTTTCCTTTAGGTTACATATACTAAATCTTTTGGAGTGCAATGCTATACTCTCTAAAAACATGAACATCATTTATTTGAAGACACGGTTCTCTGTAGGGTCACTTGCCA
>NC_068365.1:7386374-7391192 GCF_020536995.1 Dreissena polymorpha | reverse complement strand
AAATTGATTTTTCGTTTTAATATGATTATTTATCATTCAAAAAGATGTTTCACTAATTATTATCATAGCCACACGCTAACCACCTGTGTGTCCAGCACGTGTGCCGGGAGAACAGGGCTTAATGTATTTTTTGTTAAGCTCTATAATATTTATATCCAATCTGTATGAAAAAATGTCGGTGAACATTATTCCGGTGTTAATTTTTGAAAATATTGAGGCATTCGTTAATTATGGATCTAAAACGGAACATTAATCCGCAAAAAAAACACCGGGCATATTGCATATTAGATCGGACACATGAAATTATTTCGAAAGAAAGCAATAAGAGTTTCAATTCTACATGAGTAAGTCTCGTGTGCACGATTACGCTCTTACTGCTCGTATATATTTGACTCTTGGCAAATACCTAGTGTTTTATTTTGCTTAATCTAAATTGTGTCATGCATCTATATGTATCTTAAAGCAGCAGGACCAACAGCTCTTTCATATGTGAAAGAGATGACACGAAATACCTAGTACCCATCTATAATAAAGTTTATATGGGTGCACTTATCAATATTATAGTTTTTAAAGCATTTATGTGGTGCAAGTATAAAGTACTCTAGTAAATTTGAAATTATGTAATCGATTTCCTCTCAACATACATGCAAAGTTCCAGATAACTTTTTCAGCAAAATCTTGGTTTACACTCTATAATAATCCAGCCTTAAAGTCTATTATTATTCTTTTTTTTCATGTAAATATAATTGTTGGCACATCCGCATTTAGGTTTAAGTCTAAGAAGAGCTAATGACAATTGCCGGTTTACAGCAGACTTTTTGCGATAAAAGGACCAGATTAATGGAAAACGTTCGGCTTTTCGACTGTTGTAAAGAGGTCTGTTATTCATAATAACGTTAAAGATGCTGTTGATTTCATAATTGTAATGAGGGCCTAGACGAGTGGGAACTCATTGATAAAATGTTTACATTATATGCATTGATATTGAGTTTTACGCATGATCACACATTTTGAATTCTTATTTATTTTTCCAATGTGTAACCGTACGCACAGAATTTAAGTCTACTTTTTTACTAAATTTAATTCAATTTTTTACGACTTTAAAGCGTCTTATCTGGAGCTCTGCATACATGCATTAGTAGCATATATTGAAATATATCCATAGACTTTCTTTGGTTATTGAAGGTAAATTACTGTACAAAAAATATGGTTAGTCATTAACCAAAAAAAGTTAAGTACTACCAAACACGCGGTTAATTTCGGTTCAGTAGCAATATCTTACAAAGGTGCGCAACTTCTCCTATAACATAAAATTTCCGTTATACCGCCGTAAATTTCCGTAGGTCCTCCGTAGCATTTCGGAATGACTGTCAATTGACATCATTGTATCATGCATGATAGTATGTTGCTTTGTGCTTGGGTGAAACTCACATCTTACCATCGCGTTAATTTATTAAACGCATTAATATTTGATTTCATTATGCACTGCGCCTATTGCACAAGTCTCTCTGCACAAACCAACATACACATATGCAGCATGCAATTAACGAACAAGAATGTTGCATCTGTACACATGCATGATACCATTAAGCAGAATGTAAATAGACATTGGACATCAGGCAAGATGTAAGTGTCATCAAGCATGAAAAGGTGTCTACATATAATTGAAAGTACCATCAAGAATCATGACACAGTCACAAAGAAGGATGTAATTTTTACCTAAATACCCTTCCATATTTGTCCGGCACTGTGTGTTTGCTTAATTTCACTGAAGAACGTCTACTGGTAAATCTTACAAAAAAAGTGATAAATAAGACTGAGTAGCAATTTTTTTCGGCGTTGCTGTTTAACGTCAAATTTGGCCTTTCAACGAACTTCTTAAAAGCCCATTGAACTTTAATGAAGAAGTTTCCCGCTTGTAGGTCCGAATGAATTAAATCAAATTTTGCAATTGGCAATTTGATAGAAATCCCCATAAAACATTGCACATAGCTTTCTGAAATAAACAGGCCACATTGAACGCATTCACGATATCCAACAGCTCTCTTTGCAAAGACCTATCTAGTGTTTCTTGGCCGTGTAAGATCTATAATTAGAACATCGTCACCTAAACATCTACTAATAGAAGAGCATATTTTGGGGAAACAAATTCAATAAGAGTATCAAAACGTCCACGATCAATAATGTGTAGTTTGTTAAAGATATCACGGCAGTAAAAACATAGCACTTTAAAGAGACCACAATCTGGTACATTTGGTCAATTGTTGCGTCCGTGGCGGACAATACATTTTTAAAAAGAAAGCGTACAAAAAGCAAACACAAAGTTCTTCGTAAGCTTGTTTTAATCTTAAAAACACATAATCGACAGTCATTCCAGTCAAATACAATACTAACAGTCAGCACTCTAGAGATCAAAAGTGCGGATATAAATATTTAATTCAGGGATATCAAGTGTATCAAGTTCGAATTCCGGAAAAAAATAGCCGGTAGTCTGGGGCATTAGGTCCCTTACAGGGATAAAAGGTAAATCCCCGCCCGAGCCGTAGCTAACTGATTTATTGTAGTCTTTCTAGTTGCAATTCTGGTGAGTACAATGCGGAATATTACGGATATTTGCAACATGTCGAAGATTTTCGGAAAGTAGCGAAGAGGTTTTCGTCAGTTAATATTCATGTCCGTGCCGGCCGCTAACTTATCAGAATCAATAAAAAAGAACCAGAAAAAATCGGTACCGATCGCAAATTTCCGGAATTCCGATAAAGCTTCAACATAATTTGTTCTCAAATGATCGCGTACTCGAACGAATCTGTCCCTACGCCTCAAACTCCCTTTAAATCTCATCGGACGTACATTGATCTCAAAATCTATCCTTGACGACTCAAATCATATTTCCTGAATAGTTTGGCCTATTGACGTCCCTGTAATTATAACAATGGTCTTTTGGATAAACACCGCTAAGTTGTTGCAATATAATAACCGTTTAAAATAGTTACCGGTTTTCATTTAATAAATGAGTAAGTCATATTCGAGATTTCAGCGATTGCCAATATTTTGCTTTTGTTTCTCATAAGCATATGGTGCTTGGTATCTGCTATTGACTCCTATGTAGATTGCAAATATTACATAACCCTTACAGCGGCCGAGCGCAGATATCTGCATTTGGCCGCTAAAAGAAAAATCTTTTTGCGCATTAATTTAATTCAAATCTCATTATCATAATCAAAATCATCATCATCGTCGTCGTCGTCACTACTACCACCACCACCATCTCATCATCATCATAATATTCTTCTTATTCTTCTTCTTCTTCTTCTTCTTCTTCTTCTTCTTCTTCTTCTTCTTCCTCCTCCTCCTCATCATCATCATTAACAACAACAGCAACACCAACTTAACATCATCATCAAACAACAATAAACATCGGTAGCATACAATGTGCTTCATCAACCATACATAATTATATGCGTTAAAACACCATAATAGAACAGCATGAATGAAGCTGTCTATTACTCTTTTATATTTCCTATACCAATATTTTTTTTTCGTTAATTGAAGGACTAGTTGAAATCTTCTATAAAAGCCCTCCCACCCCCCCCCCCCCCCAAAAAAAAAAATAAAAAAAAATAAAACATAATAATAATAACCCTAGCAAACAACAATAAACATAGGTTAGTTAGTATACACTGTGCTTAGCAACCATGCATA
The DNA here is from genome assembly GCF_020536995.1 of Dreissena polymorpha. NCBI lineage: Eukaryota > Metazoa > Mollusca > Bivalvia > Myida > Dreissenidae > Dreissena > Dreissena polymorpha. The sequence continues at coordinate 7,387,490 of NC_068365.1, read as the reverse complement.
ATGAATGTTTATGACTTCGGACCGTTGTGATCAAATTTAAAAAAGCAAGATGGTATGTATGCGGCACACAACACATAGATAATTATAGTTTTATACCTTAAACGTAGTTCATCAAAATAAAGATAAGTTATTATCTATGTAATACTTAAATTAGGTTTATAACGTATGCATATTTGTCTAAAACTTGTGAAATGTGATTCGTAAGCCGACGACAACATTATCATTCGGACCCTTCTCCCCACCTAACAATCGAGATTAAACACCTGTGGAGATCCCGATCTTATCAATGAATAAACCGGTTCAATGATGTCAAGTCAAATAAAACATACCATTACTATCCAAATAAATATCTATCAAAAATGTAAATTGATATACCTACTTAACTAAAACTAAACTTAAACGATTAGCAAGAAAAATATATAAAGAAGAAGCAGGCAAAGTAGACAAATTAATTGTAACATATGTTTTCTCAGTCTCCCACTGTTGAACAATATAAATAGTATTTATCGCCACCCCAAAAGGGATCTTTATCACACGTTTGGCTCAACTAATATATAATCGTGACAGGACAAACTGTCAACAAATACCTTGTTAATGTTTTATACATAACTCCAATCAAAGGTCAACTTCCAAGGAAACTGCGGCATGTTAAAACTGTTGATTATGACAAAATGTTGTTTAGTACAAATCAGTACAATAGCGTCTGTTATGTGGCCTATACTAATCCAGTTAAATAAAACTTTAATCGCAGAAAAGTTTAGATTCTTTACACCTTTAAAGGGGCCTTTTCACAGATTTTGGCATTTTTTTTAACTTATTCATTAAATGCTTTATATTGATAAATGTAAACATTGGATCATAAAAGCTCCAGTAAAAAATCAAGAAAAAAAAAAAGGAAATGTAACATTGCCCGGAGCAGGGTTCGAACCAGTGACCCCTGGAGTCCTGGCAGAGTCCTGTAGTATAAACGCTTATGCCTACTGAGCTATTCCGCCGAGTACACATTCTCGACGTATTTTATACCTTATATAAGCAATCTTCGTAGTTTCACAAAATTTAACGACAAAAACAGAACTCTCCAAATTATTCAATCGTTTCGCGTTGCAACGCTGTATA